>NW_019647591.1:6385-7230 GCF_002806865.2 Cucurbita pepo subsp. pepo
CCGCCGCCGCCGCCCTGCTTTTGGTTACTCCCACCTCCACCGCCCTGCTTTTGGTTACTCCCACCTCCACCACCGCCGCCACCATTTCCTTTACCTCCTCCGCCGTTACCATTCTTCCCATTGTTATTACCCTGAACCGGCACAGCTCCGCCGCCTTTCTTGGCATTACCACCGCCGGCCGGACCATTCACAACCGGGGGAAGGTTCCCATTCATCATAATTTTCGGAATCTGGCCATTTCCCATCATGGGTTTCATCTTACTCGCAGGAGGGAGATGAAGATTACCCAAATCATCATCAAGTTCATCTTCATCATCATAATCATCCTCATCATCATACTCATCCTCATCCTCATCGCTCAGGTCATCACCTTCGTGCAAATTAAACTTCCCACCCTTGGGAAGATTCACGTTTTGATCTTTAACAGGCAGTTTCAACCCCTTAAATTGGGGTGGAAGCTTCAGATCTTGAAACCCTTTCATCTGTTGTAGCTGCTGAAGCTGCACCTGCACCGGTGGCAGCCCCTGTCCCTGTCCGCCGCCTTTCGGCTGATTGTTTCCTCCATTAGCAGCCGCACCCTTCTGGTTCTGACCCTTGTTGTTCCCACCTTTAGCATTGTCAATTTGCATGTTTTTCATCTGATTAGCTATGTTGTTCTGCTGATTCTTGTTGTTGTTCGCCGGTTGTCCGCCCCAAATCTCTGCATGTTTGCCGGATTTAGCCAGCTTCTTGATGAGTACGGCGGCGTCGACATTTCCAGTGACTGTAACCTTCCCCTGTTCTGCATCTATCTCGGTAGTGAAAACCCCTAAAGAAAAAAACACACAAACCCCATCAAACTCAAA
>NW_019647592.1:0-1576 GCF_002806865.2 Cucurbita pepo subsp. pepo
AGCAGCAGCCTCCGAGTGTTGAAGGAGACGGCCTGTTTCGGTTAAGTTAGTCGTTTAACTAGTCGAACAATAACTAAGATCATATGTTCCCAAGCGGTTTTTTTTGTGTTTGCACAAAATAAAATTAAGTAGAAAGCCTCAGCTCTCACCTTGAGGGGAAACAATAAGCATAAACGCAAACATCGAATTGCATAAGATTCGATATACAGATTTCTCTCATTGTAGATTCAATATCTCAAGTACCTATAATATGAGTTGTACAAAATAGAAAAATAACATCCAGAACACGTATAAAATGGCCTCACCATCCAAGTGAGTGGGTGTTGAGAACGTTACAAGCTAGAAATCAAACGCAATAACCTGTACCTCCTGTTTCGGTCTTCATGTCAGATTAATGGTAGCCAAGCCTGAACAATGAGATGGAGTTCAAGTCATTTAAATGCTGACTTTAGAAGAGTGAACAAAATGATATATAGTTATTTAAGTCGTCGACAAAATGAGTCGCACTTCTGAATTCTACTGTTTTTCCCGTTTACAATACAAGGCCAAACAATACATGAAAGATTCCAAGAGGCAATCCTCATGATTTTAAACCAAACACACATAAGATTGCTTGGGTTGTGCCTTAAATATTGAAAAGATATATCATATCAGGCAACAGTAGGAGTCATTCTCCTGATATATCTCTTTGGTAAGGATTCAACATCAGTAAAAGCTCATCTTCAGATTTGATTGTCCATATGCACACCATAGAAGAGGTTTTTACATCGTTTGTTATTTTCACCAAAGTTGTCGTATTGG
This sequence comes from Cucurbita pepo subsp. pepo, assembly GCF_002806865.2. NCBI lineage: Eukaryota > Viridiplantae > Streptophyta > Magnoliopsida > Cucurbitales > Cucurbitaceae > Cucurbita > Cucurbita pepo. Next base: position 802 of record NW_019647592.1, read on the forward strand.
TTAGTGAAAAATCCAAGTTCGTAACCTATCTCAGGTTTCCATAAAAATAGAACGACTTTAGAATATCATACAGTCAACCAAATATGACTTTATCATCAGAATATCCTAATCCCATAGAATAATTTTAGGACATATTCAATGGGAGGAAGCAGAATTGCAATACCATTCAAGCAGAAAGATAATTTCAGAAATCCACATACCTCTATCAGATTGAATTGCATAGAAATTAACAAATGGCGTGATGACGAAAGATAAAATAGAGAGGAATAGGACATCGGATCTGAAACGTCAAAAATACAAAACAATATACTTGTCCTTACGCTTGTTAAGAGTAAAACCAAGTCTGGTACCAAAACCTGCCACAAAAGTTCACTCAAATCATATTGAGCCTACCATCTTCTACGGGTCACTCGAGATGGATGATGTATAGGGAACAAACCAAGAATACTCCTTGCTACATGATCTCAGTCCCTACTGGGTCAACAGAGAAGTGAAGAGACACTGTTTTCTGGATGATTGGTTGAAACTTAGACCTCCACATCTACATTTGAAATGAAAACCGATTAGGACATCCACAATAAATACAGTAGCTGTGTTGTCATATTCAAGAAATTTCTCAGATTATTCTGAGAAAAGACATAGCAAGTACATACGCATAATTTGAGGTTAAAACGTTTTCAGAATTTAGTGTTAAAATGTTATCATGGCACAGAACTGAAGTTTTTCATTTTTTTTTACTGATAGTATGTAGAATATGGAGGCAGGAGCAGATATA
>NW_019647592.1:6591-7228 GCF_002806865.2 Cucurbita pepo subsp. pepo
AAAACCGAACTTTCTACTAAAAAAAATAAAAGAATACAAGAGTGAACAAAAAACAAGACCGGTATCATACTTACAAAACGGTTTAGTGACCGAAGCCCAAATGGAAGCATTAAAGCTCACCAACCCCCAAACCTCCACTCTAGATTTCCCCACATCCCTACAAATTCTACTCTTACGCTCCAACCAAACATCACACAAAATAGCAAGGAAGCTTGCCTGACAAAATACTATACGCTTCTCCCTAAAAGGGAAGTGCAAAGCCACCTCTTTCAAAAAAGAACACCCATCCCTATTCCGAGCCCCAATAACCCCTAAAGAACTCTGCCACTGGTCTTAATGGTAATTCACGAACTGGCACTTCCACAACAAGTGACTAGGATCATCATGATCCCTCCTACAGAGAATGCACGATTGCGGAAACAAGGCAAAGGAGAAATGCCTTTGGACACAATCTAAGGTATTGACTCGCCCTAATAAAACCTGCCAAGAAAAAACCTTAACATTTTCTGTAACTTTTATCTTCCATAAAGGGGAGAAGACTATCGCCTCAAGAGCAGCCGATTAGCCGATTAAGCAGGGGGAGAAGATGAAGAGTTGAAGGAATGACAAGAGAATCATCTATTAGGATCAGGGGACC
>NW_019647593.1:0-1654 GCF_002806865.2 Cucurbita pepo subsp. pepo
TTCTGTTCGAGAAGGCATTGATAATGGCATTATTTCATCTATAAGTGTAATGTGATTATGTTAGCCTTTGTTTCATATTTTGTTTAAAAAATATTTTAAAATTCTAAAAATTTCAATAATATTTTTAAATTTAAAAAGAAACTTTACTCAAAGAAAACAAAAACAAAGATTAAACCATTAATATTTTATTTAAAATTTTTCTTAAATTTTTAAAATTTCTATAAGTTTAAATAATTAAACTTTTTTAGAAGCGTTAAAATTTTTACAAGTTTTTTTAAAATACTTTTATCTTTATTATATGATATAAATAGTTGTGTACTAAAATTTAAATACTAATAAAATTTTAAAAGTTTTATTTTAAGAATATTATGTAAATTCTAGAGAGTTTAAAAGTTTTATTTTAAGAGAAATAAGGTATTTTTATTGATTTAATCTTTATTAAAAATACATGTGATACAAAAAAAAGCGCCAAAAGGTAACAAACACCACATATTACAATTCCAAAGGTTAATTCCTTCAGCCGGAAATCTCAACGGACTTCACATCCATTTTCCTTTCTTCCGCCTTCGGCACCGTCACAGTCAATACTCCGTTCTCCATAGATGCCCTAATTTCCTCCATTTTCGCATCTTCCGGCAGCCGGAATCTCCTCTGGAACATTCCACTGCTTCGCTCCATCCGATGCCATTTCTCGTTCTTCTCTTCTTTCTCTACTCTCCTTTCGCCGCTGATCTGAATCACTTTTCCGTCTTCTATCTCCACTTTCACTTCCTCTTTCTTCAGTCCAGGCAGATCGGCTTTCAGAACATGAGCCTCCGGCGTCTCCTTCCAGTCTACACGAGCGTTCACCATAGCTGAAGTTTCACGAGCAATTTCCGGAAAGTGAGATGAAAGTGATGAAGGAAAGTGAAAATCGAATGGATCTGAGAGATCGAATGTGGCAAATGGATCGAAGATGCTGCTCCGTCGGCCACCGAAAAAGCTTGGAATCATCGACATCTTCTGAGGTTTAGTTGAAGAAATTGATATACGACTTGAATCGGAGATTTGAAATCGAGATTCGGAAGCGCTTTGATTGAACTCAACGATTATCAGAGGATAATTTGCTGGTTTGGAGTTTCTGATTGGTGAAGAAAGTGAAAGAGGTGAGAATTTATGGCGACTGTCGAAGATTCTGGCTTTCTCGGGAAGTTTCTCTCTTTTTCGAAATATCCTCGCCTCCGTCGTCGAATGAACCTTCTGGGCGTTCAGCCAATTCTGCTACAATGGGCTTCTTTTATGGGCCATACCCTACGTATTTAGAAGATTCCATTTTAGAACAAACCTTACCTCTAGCGGGGTTAGGGAAATTTTTTTGTTGGACGGACCTTCTAACATGTCTATTAATAAGAACTTTCTCACTTTTAGAAGCGGAGGCTTATTTTCTCTCTTCAACTGATTTGAGATTTCATAATCTTCAACCTTATTGGAATCCATCGTCCAACCGATACCATTTGTAACAGTCCAAGCTCACTATTAATAGAAAAATGCGTCTACTAGGGAGAGGTTTCCACATTCTTATAAGAAATATTTTGTTCCCCTCTCCAACTGATGTGGGATCTCACGATTTTCAACTTCATAAAGCTTATTCAGAGCAATCCAACCGAACACATAT
>NW_019647593.1:6176-7225 GCF_002806865.2 Cucurbita pepo subsp. pepo
AACAACCATCTCAAACAAATAGTATCTAACTGAAGGGAAGAAAAAAAAAAAAAGAAGAAGAAGACAAATACTCGAACAGTTTCCCTTAGTGGAAGCAAAAATAGGCCCCTAGTAAAAGCCCAAGTCGGCCCATAGTTAAAGCCCAAGTCGAACCACAGTGGAAGCCTAAATAGGCCCATACTGGAAGCCCAAATAGGCCCAAGTGGAAGCCCAAGTCAGCCCATAATGGAAGCCCAACTATAAGTCGGCCCATAATGGAAGCCCAAGTCTAAGTCGGCCCATAGTGGAATCCCAAGCCAGTCCATAATGGGAGCCCAAGTCTAAGTCGGCCCATAGTAGAAGCCCAAGTCTAAGTCGGACCATAGTGCAAGCCCAAGTCTCAGTAGGCCCATAGTGAAGCCCAAATAGGCCCATAGTGAAGCCCATGTAGGCCCATAGTGGAAGCCCAAGTCGGCCCACAGTGGAAGCCCAAGTCGGCCCATCGTAGAAGCCCAAGTAGGCCCATAAGTGGAAGCACAGGTAGGCCCATAGTGGAAGCCCACGTCGGCCCATAGTGAAAGCCCAACTCGTCCCACAGTCGAATCCCAAGTCTAAGTCCATAGCGGAAGCCCAGGTAGGCCCATAGTGGAAGCCCATGTCGGCCCATAGCGGAAGCCCAAGTCGGCCCATAGTGAAAGCCCAACTCAGCCCATAGTGAAAGCCCAACTCGGCCCATAGTGGAATCCCAAATCTAAGTCCATAGTGGAAGCCAGGTCGGCCCATAGTGAAAGCCCAAGTCTAAGTCGGCCCATAGTGATAGCCCAAGCCCAAGTCGGGCCATAGTGATAGCCCAAGTAGGCCCATCGTAGAAACCCAAGTAGGCCCATCGTAAAAGCCCAGGTAGGCCCACAGTGGAAGCCCAAGTAGGCCCATAGTGGAAGCCCAAGTAGGCCCATAGTAGAAGCACAGGTAGGCCCATAGTGGAAGCCCAAGTTGGCCCATAGTGAAAAGCCCATGTCGTCCCATAGCGAAAGCCCAACTCGGCCCATAATCGAAGCCCAAGTCTAAGT
>NW_019647594.1:0-142 GCF_002806865.2 Cucurbita pepo subsp. pepo
TTTTTTTTTTTTTTTTTTTTTTTTTTTTTTTTATGGATTAAGTTGGACATAAAGACGAGCACGAATACCGAGAAAATCGAAGACTACATGTGGCTAAAAAGAAAATTGATGACTACACGTGTCTAAAAAGAAAATTGAAGAC
>NW_019647594.1:5833-7225 GCF_002806865.2 Cucurbita pepo subsp. pepo
GTCAACTCTTATAAGGTCAACTCCTATTCATTTTTTCTAAACCTCCGTTGACTAAATAAAGGTCAAAAAAGCTGAACCTTTGCAATAGAGCTTCCGAGAACCAAGCCAAGCAGCAACTTTGCGGCGCCGAGCAAGGCAACGCACGCGCCGCTCCTGCCGCCGAACTTGTACTGACCAGCAAGCCCACCAGCACCGTGGCAGGTCGGAACGCCGCCGAACCAACAACCAATCATGTTCATAAGCCCCACCGTCATCGACAGCGACGTGACGGTGAAAACCCTCCCGGGAAAAAGGTCCATGGAGAGCTTACAAACGGCGATCACAGAGTTTAAAATGGACAGAGGAAGCTGAGGAATTGTACCCTTTATAAACCCCTTTTTCCATTGGCTCTTTGTAATCTTCATGACACTCATCGGCGACGGCCCAAATCTAACGCCGTTCACCACTTCCGGCGTTCGAATGAACAGAGAAGCGGCGCCGATCAAGAAAATTATAAACGCCGATGGAAGTTTTGTTACGATCCTCCTCACCTTCTCTCGTTTACTTCCCTCCGCCGGTGGTTCTTCACGGTGCTCTTCTTCTCCGGCGCCGTTGACGATGATTACAAAACAAGCACAAACAATGGCCGGAATCAATCCGTCAAATCCAAGCCACCCACGACCGTCAAGAGATTTGGATTTCGCCATATTTTGATCATAACGGACATATTTAACAGCCGTGAGAGCAAAAGACAAGCCTTGAGCCAATTGAATTCCTCTCACAACCGGCAACGGAATGAATTTATAAACCAATTGCATCAGCCCTGTCGCACCCAGAAAAAACAGAATCCCGCCGGTCAAGATTCCGGCCGCCATGATCTCTGCCACGCCGAATTCGGGATCGGCCAGGGCAGCGGCGGCAATAGATTTCATCGGCTGGACCGGCATCGGAACGCCGTATATTAGGCCGGTGATGATGTTGTAGATTCCGGTGAAAATCAATGTGGTGCCTAAATTGAGATTCTTGGAGAGTGTCAAGGATAAGACTATGGGAATATATGTCCCCAAATCGCCCATTGCGCCGTTCAATTCTGCCAATTTTGACCGGAATACCAGATTGGTTTTCAGCGTTTCCATTACTCTGCCCGGAAAACTGGCAATTGACATCGGATTACCGGTTTCCGGCGGGTTTTCGAGGGATCGGGAAGGGCGGTTTTGCGAGGCCATGAGAAGGGTCAGATGGTTTTGAATTTGGCCGTGGACTTAAATAGAAATAAAGTTCAAATTCCATACAGCAAAAATATATTTTATCCAAAATTAATTATTATTTTTAGCCAATTAAATATTTTGATATTTGTTTTATTTTTACATTTAATATTTGGTTGCCCAATACACAAAAATAATATCATTTTAG
>NW_019647595.1:0-330 GCF_002806865.2 Cucurbita pepo subsp. pepo
GATTTTCTTTCAAGAGGCTCCCACAAGTCTTGGCCTTGTGTTCGAGTCATAGCAAAAAGAACTTATGGAATATAGAGAACTTTTGCATGGTCGGAATACTTCAAGAAGTCTTGTAAGCTAGGTTTCTACAAAGGTAGAGTTATTGCTCCCCTCTTTATTGCTTTGTTTTAATTCGTAATAACATTCAAAACCGTTCCCAATGCGACGTAGACTAAGAGCTCATTCCCTTTAGTTTTTATTTTTATTGTTTATTTATTTCATTTAGTATTTCGTAATGTTGTTTAAAGATGTTTTTGAACACGTAAATCCATGACAATGTTTTATCATGAA
>NW_019647595.1:6579-7223 GCF_002806865.2 Cucurbita pepo subsp. pepo
TTAGCCGAAGTACTCCCTAGAATATAACGTAAGCTCCTAGCTCCTCGTGAACGTTCTACGCTTCCGTTGGTGGTTGGTTCCTATTGGTTCATTCGTCACTTTCGTTAGGATTTCACAAATAATAATAAATTCTCAACAGGAATTTGTGAAATACGACCTTAAAATGTTCCATTTTACCTTAAACAGGGCCGAAACCAGGTCCGGGAGGGTCGTTACGGTGTCAAACAGGTTGGAAATAGGCCGCTGGAGCCAAATAAGCCGTCGGAGCTAAGGAGCCGCTACCGAGCCGATTAAGCCACTTGAGCCGAGAGGAGCCGCACTGCAGACGTGCCACGTGGCACAATCAGAGAGTGACGCGTGTGCAGGTGTCTCAGGTCGTGGCGCGGGTTAACAGATCGCTCATGGGTCTCGGGCCGAACGCAGGTGATGGGCCGTGCGCGGTGTTGGGCCGGTTCGTGGGTGAAGGGCCAAAGTTTTTGGGCCGCGGGAATCGTCGGTTCTGGGCCGACTGAAGGGAATTAGGTTCAGTTTGGGTTGCCGGATCTGGCTCTCGGGTCAGACTTCGTCCTCTTCGCCTGACTACCTGCACGATTTTTCGGTGATCTCTCTCTCTCCTCAACAACGTCGTCTCGACGTCCTTTTTC
>NW_019647596.1:0-2682 GCF_002806865.2 Cucurbita pepo subsp. pepo
AAAAAAAAAAAAAAAAAAAAAAAAAAAAAAAGACAGGAAAAACAGAAAAATTATCAACTATCAACTATCCTCGTGAGATATGATTTCAAAAAATTGTATATATGATCTTTCTGTTGGTTTATGTGTACTCATTGGAAGCAATATCTTTTTATTCAAGAGTCTGTTTTGGAATATATCACTTTGTAACAATTTATCAACTATTTGTCAGAGAAGTATGGGCTCTCAAATGGAATTTGTGCCTTCGAGAAATCATGTAGCTTCAACTTGTTCAGCATTCCAAAGTCTTTGGCAACATTCATTTCAGTTGGCAGAAATTGCAGCTCCTTTTTCTAGCAGCAGGGGTATTGCTACGACAAGTTCAATGGAATCGGCTCCACAAGGATCTCCCGCAGTTGATTCTGATATAACTCCTCGCATCAAATTTAAGCGGCTTGATAAAACCTCAAAACACATAATGCAGGTATTTGCATTTCTGAGTACTTTTGGAAAAGAAGTAATTTCATTTTATCGTCCCGTCTGTTTGATTTCGATATATTGTTTTCTTTTCCCCACAGATTTTAGATAAGGAAGCTATTGGGGAAGTAAAAGCACAGAGAGAAATTCCAGATATAAAGCCAGGCTATATTGTGCAGCTCAAAGTGGTAGAGTTCATTTCAGTCAAATACTATATCAGCAGTTGTAGATGAGGTTACTGAACAATTTTCTGGCTTTTGCTGTCTTGTGTGAACAGGAAGTACCTGAGAACAAGCGACGTATCTCAACGTTGAAAGGCATTGTAATAGCAAGACGAAATGCAGGTCTTAACACAACTTTTAGATTAAGAAGGCTAGTTGCTGGTGTTGGGATTGAATCCCTCTTCCCTCTGTAAGTAATGCTGATTTAAAAATCTGATACAAACGTATTAGAACATGATGAACGCTACGATCACACGTGTTGAAGTTGGCGTATTAATATGAACATACATATGTGTTTATTCTTCTTGTGTATGTCTATTTCTGATAGCACTTTGCTTATGACTAAACAAGTGGGTGATGCAGCATGACAGATACTCACCAAACATAAAAGAAATTATGGTTTTGGACAAGAAGAAAGTGCGGAGGGCTAAGCTTCCCTATCTTAGGGACAAAATGAACGCGCTTAAGAAGCACTAGCAAGCTTTCTATTCGGTGGGATCAGAGGTGTACCCGTAACAAAGGTGCGCTGTAATCATTTTTTAGCAAGAAATCTCAGAGTTTCCATGATTCCTTATCCTTGTTGCATGGAGAATCGACCTTGAGTCATTTACTTGAGCAAAACATGCCATCATTTTAGTGATTGGTTGCCTGATTCCCCTTATTTTTGGAATATCAAAGAGCTTGCTGACATTAGGGGCTGTTTGTAATGTGTGTGCCTGTTGTTATACAATACAGTCCATGTATCAACATTATCATCTTTTTGAATGAAGGATAGATCCATTATTTATCATTTACAGCTTTTCCGTTCGTTCCAAATCTTTCCCATGTTCTTTGTTGTTATTCTTATTTTCACTATCAATTCAATGAGAATAGGCATGGTGCTTGCTGATTTCCAGCTGACCATGGAAAAATGCAAGTACATATAACTATAGTTTCATGTTAAATGAGACTTAAGTTGTGCCTATTACCTTAAGAACTAATTTTATTATCGAGAGGGTTTGGATTCACTATCATATTGACCCGCACAATACCACTTCTCAACACAAAATTATGTATAAATGTGTTCGTACATCTTGAAGTAATTTATAATCAATGTACATACGACTTGTATGAGGACCCACATATAAAATTATGTTATCTTAGGAGGATGTGTATAATATCTTCGTAAAATCATGATATACGTACTTTACAAAGCTAACATACATATTTGTATCATTCTAGTGAAACTATATAATACATTATTATACATGCATCACATGGTACCTCATACAAGGCTCGGATTGTTTCTTTGTTCACCAACGTCTACGTGATCTAATTTTACCTATATCATCATAGTTCATTCCATTCTTAGTTCACCAACGTTTACCTGTTTTCCTTATCTAATTCTACCTACATCATCATAGTTCATTCCATTCTTAGTTCACCAATGTTTACCTAATCTAATTCTACCTACATCATCATAGTTCATTCTATTCTTAGTTCACTAATGTTTACATGATCTAATTCTACCTACATCATCATAGTTCATTCGAATCGGGTCAGACTGGAACAGGGTTATCATCATAGTTCATTCGAATTGGGTCGGGTTATTCAAAGGAAGAACCATGTTAATATCCCAAACAAATTCAAATAATTTTTCCAACCATTTTAATATCCCAAACAAATTCAAATAATTTTTCCAACCATTTTAATATCCCAAACAAATTCAAATAATTTTTTGAAAATAGTAGTCCATTTATAATTCTTGGTAGATTCAACCCCAAACAAATTAAAATATTTATCGTTTTTTTGTTTTGATTGAGTTAAAATTGAACAAATTAAAGTATTGATCGTTTTTTATTTTGATTGAATTAAAAGTGTGATATAAGAGGGTGTTAGTGAACGTAGTTAAAGCTATTTGACAAATAGTTGTTGGATTATGACGATCCAAATAGTTGTTGGATTATGACGATCCAAATAGTTGTTGGATTATGACGATCCTAGTACATGTCAAGCACGAAGATATTGA
>NW_019647596.1:6159-7222 GCF_002806865.2 Cucurbita pepo subsp. pepo
GTTTAGCTTCTAGAATCTATTTCTTAAGTAGAGATTTGTCTTACGAACTGGAGTTAAAGAATGAGTTAACGGTTGACCTGTTATGCTCAAAACGACATAGTGAAATGAAAGCGAAAATGAGGTATTTTGGTTTGTTCCCTTTTTCAAACTTTTTAGAGGGTCACATCAGTTGGAGTTGGAGAAGAAAACGAAGCATTCCTTATAAGGGTGTAAAACTTCTCCCTAGTAGACGCGTTTTAAAACTGTGAGCCTGATGGCGATACGTAATGGAACAAAGAGGACAATATCTGCTAGTGGTGGGCGTGGGCTATTACAATGGTATCAGAGATAGACACTGGACATTGGGCCCTCCAGGGGGTGGATTGTAAGATCCCACATCAGTTGGAGAGGGGAACGAAACATTCCTTATAAGGGTGTGGAAACCTCTCCCTAGTAGACGCGTTTTAAACCATGAGGCTGACGGCGATATGTAACGGGCCAAAGAAGATAATATCTACTAGCGGTGGACGTGGACCATTACAATGGTATCAGAGACAAACTGGACGGTGTGCCAACAAAGATGTTGGGCCCTCAAGGGGAGTGGATTGTGAGATCTCACATCGGTTAGAGAGGAGAACGAAACATTCTTTATAAGGGTGTGGAAACCTCTCCCTAGTAGACGCGTTTTAAAACCGTGAGGTTGACGACGATATGTAACAGACCAAAGAAGGTAATATCTACTAGCGGTGGACATGGACCATTACAATGGTATCAGAGACAGATGGGACGATGTGCCAACAAAGATGTTGGGCCCTCAAGGGGAATGGATTGTGAGATCCCACATCGGTTAGAGAGGGGAACAAAGCATTTCTTATAAGGGTGTAGAAACCTCTCCCTAGTAGATTCGTTTTAAAATCTTGAGGGGGAGCTCGAAAGGAAAACCCCAGAAAAGACAATATCTGCTAGCGGTGAGCTTCGACGGTAGAATATTTTCTTGTGCAAATGAAACAAGAAACGCTAACTAAGTGCTTAACGATGTTTTTTAACGATGGATAGGGAGATCTACGAACGGTACCGCGCCTCG
>NW_019647597.1:0-160 GCF_002806865.2 Cucurbita pepo subsp. pepo
TTTTTTTTGAGATCTTTTATCTTATAACCATTTTCATCTTATAACCAATTTAATAGGGAGAGGTTTCCACACCCTTATAAAAAAAAATGTTTCGTTACTCCTTCAAAANGTCTTTTTTTTTTTTTGAGATCTTTTATCTTATAACCATTTTCATCTTATA
>NW_019647597.1:6918-7219 GCF_002806865.2 Cucurbita pepo subsp. pepo
ACATCAATATATATCAAAACTCATTGTTAACATATATTTATCCGCTTTGACTCATTATATATCGCCGCCAATTTTACAATTGACTAGGGAGAGGTTTCCACACCCTTAACAAAAAAATGTTTCGTTAGTCCTTCAAAATGACGTGGAATCTCATAGTTATATTTAAAAAAAAAACCATATTATATTTGTAAAAATTATTTGTGCTAAAAATAATCTCTAGATTATCATCTATTACCCACTCGTCTGGAAGGGTTCTGTCCAATATTATTTTCCAACCATACAAACCACAATAATTTATTTT
>NW_019647598.1:0-432 GCF_002806865.2 Cucurbita pepo subsp. pepo
CTACTCTGATATCGGCAAGAGAGCTAGAGGTTATTGATTTCATTTATGTTATCGGTCAGGGAAGAGAGTGAAGTGATTTCATTTGTGTTATCGGTCAGGGAAGTGAGTGAAGTGATTTCATTTGTGTTATCGGTCAGGGATGTGATTTCAAGTAATTTCATTTGTGTTATCGGTCAGGGAATTTCATTTGTGTTATCGGTCAGGGAAGTGAGTGAAGTGATTTCATTTGTGTTATCCCATTTGTGTTATCAGTCAGGGAAGTGATTTCAAGTGATTTCATTTGTGTTATCGGTCAAGGAAGTGATTTCAAGTGATTTCATTTGTGTTATTTTCTTTTCGAGGAAGTGATTTCAAGTGATTTCACAGGGAAGTGATTTCAAGTGATTTCATTTGTGTGATTTCATTTGTGTTATCGGTCAGGGAATTTCATTT
>NW_019647598.1:6795-7219 GCF_002806865.2 Cucurbita pepo subsp. pepo
ATTTCATTCGTGTTATCGGTCAGGGAGGTGATTTCATTCGTGTTATCGGTTTTCTTTTCGATTCGTAAACTTTGGATCTGATCATCCTTTCGTCTCCGGGTGACTGAATAAGGTACAAAGCGGATTAATTGTTGAGGGCATTTTGAGAATCGAACGTGAGACCTCTCACACCCAAAATGATAAACATACCACTTAGACCAAATGTCTTTGTAGTAGATTTATAATTCTTAGTTGCTAGTCTATATATTTTCCGTCCCTCAATATATGAAAAATTTATATAAGTTGAAGGTGCATTCCTTTGGGTTAGGCCCCATTGATAACTATTTTGTTTTTTTGTTTNATGAAAAAAGGTGCATTCCTTTGGTTAGGCCCCATTGATAACTCATTGATAACTATTTTGTTTTTTTGTTTTTTTTTTCTTTCA
>NW_019647599.1:0-835 GCF_002806865.2 Cucurbita pepo subsp. pepo
ACATATTCTATTTTCAAGAAAGTTATTATTGTTTTTTATTCGGTAAAGATTGTTATTGAATAAAGTGAACTTTACAATTATCAATCTAAATCCAATAAACTAAGAACACTCTGGCTATATTATGATTACTTGAACTATATGTAGAGACATAAGAGTGGATCAAGTTCAAGTATATATAGTCAAAATGATCTATAGTATAAGGATAAGGCTGGGTACCTTATTAGGGACAGTATGGTTGCGGCCCACTTTTGTATATGATATAAACAATGTGATCACTAAATTGTACATGTGGAGACATTGGAGTGGGGGCGTCTTATGCAATGAGTATTGCATAAGATCGGACCATGAAGAAAACCACTCTCACTTTATAATGTCATTTACTGTTGAGACTGATTTTCTTTTCATTCGATAACCTAGGTAACTCGGTTTTAATCCTGAGCTAACCATGAACTCCTGTTTATTCGGAATTATCCTTAGATTTGCATGGGTGAGAGTGGCTCTAGTTCGCCGACTCAATAGGCCTCCCATTTCAGGGGTAAGACTGGGTGAATGGCTGGGGACGTGGGGTGCAAGACGGAATTCACTCCTACCCACTTTTAGGGATAGAAGAAAGGTAGTTCCCTTAAGCACTGACTCCAGGTCTTGAACAAGGGGCCCCACCCTCTCATTGGCCTGAGAGGGATTCGGTTTACTGGTTGGACCACAAACCAATTGTTTATTAGAGGATCAGTGAGACATAAGGAACAAGAAGTAACTTCAGGGGTAAAACGGTAAATTGACCCAGCTCTAGTTACGAACAACCTGTGAAGGATCGACTTACTAATCATGGTTATAT
>NW_019647599.1:6341-7213 GCF_002806865.2 Cucurbita pepo subsp. pepo
TGATGATTTTCTTTCCGTTAAATCCTTGAACTTCCTCACATACAAAAAGACGTACCTCACCTGAATAGAGTATCCTAATTGAATGCATAAAAGTTATTCATGATCGAAAAGCTCAACAAAATGCTTTTAGCCCCTCAACTCCCAACAAATATAGATTTCAAACTTGAGAGAAAAAATCATATGAGTGAGAGCTAAAAATGATAGATGTTCAAGAAGGGAAATTTGGTCTAGTGGTATTATTCTTGCTTAGGGTGTGAGAGGTCTTGAGTTGACATCTTAGAATGCCCCTATCCTTAATTCTCTTATTACTTCAGTTATCAATTTACTCGCACGTTTTTTCTAGCATGGTATGGTAGCAAGGGACGAAGTATGGTTAAATAGTAGCAACGAATGCTCAACGTATTATAAATATTGTTAAATGGTATGGTAGCAAGGGACTAGTAAAATTGTGAAAGGGACAAAGTAAATCCCAAAGGAATGCACATATGCTAGTGGCAATGTAGCTTCAACCATAATAATTTTGAGCTGGGTCATTCATAATCTTAAAGGCACAAGGTAGGTTCTAAAGCACAAAAACATGTGGATAAATTTTAAATATAGAGGCGCATAAAACATATGGACTAGCAACTAAAAATTATAGATTCACTATAAGGGCATTTGGTCTAGTGGTATGATTCTTGCTTCGGGTGCGAGAGGTCTCGAGTTCGATTCTCGAAATGCCCCTTCATGAGAGATTGTAGAATAAAACGAAGTAAATAAATATAATAAAATGACACACGTTAAATGCATACAATCCAATGGCATTTGGTCTATGTCTTAATCTTTTATTTAAGTATGGGCATTTATGCTTACTATCTTACCATCTTAATAAC
>NW_019647600.1:0-145 GCF_002806865.2 Cucurbita pepo subsp. pepo
TACATCATCATAACTCATATATCGTATCGTACGACATAGTTTATACATCGTCATAACTCATACAATTTTTTTTTAGCCTATCCTATAGTAAGACCACTTACCTGGTTGGCCTTAGCCGAAGTATTCCCTAATTTAATTAACATAA
>NW_019647600.1:6277-7207 GCF_002806865.2 Cucurbita pepo subsp. pepo
GTTCCTCGAGAGCTGCTCCAAAGGTTGCTAGAGTTCGCTTCATATCGAACCGTTCGTCACCTTTTCAAATGACATCTCTCTTCAATGATCTGCCTAACCATCTCTCCATTATCTTGCCTTTCTTCTCAGAAGATCTATCTGCCTTTCTTCTCCCCAGAAAATCTTTTCTTTCTTTTTCTCTTTTGGTTGTAGAATTATTGATGACGGATGAGGAGGCATTTTAGGGTAGGGTGGAGAGATTAAAGGAGAGGTGATCAGTTAATCTTTTTTTTTCTTACTTATTTTATTATTTTCATTTTACTATTATTATTATTATTATTATTATTATTATTATTATTAACCTAACGGGGCGTTACATTATTGTGATGTCCCGCATTGGTTGGGTAGGAGAACAAATCACCCTTTATAAGGGTGTGGAAACCTTCCTCCAACAGACGCGTTTTAAGGCCTTGAGGGGAAGCCTGAAAGGGAAAGCCCAAAGAGGACAATATCTGCTAGCGGTGGATCTGGATCGTTACAAATGGTATCAGAGCCAGTCACCGGATGATGTGCCGGCCTTCTCGCTGTTCCCCGAAGGGGGGTAGACATGAGGCGGTGTGCCAGTAAGGACGCTGGGCCCCAAAGGGGGGTGGATTTGGGGGCGGTCCCACATCGATTGGATAAAGGAACGAGTGCCAACGAGGACGCTGGGCCCCGAAGGGGTATGGATTGTGATGTTCCACATTTGTTGGGTAGGAGAACAAATCACCTTTTATAAGGGTGTGGAAACCTTCCCCCAGCAGACGTGTTTTAAAGCCTTGAGGGGAAGCCCGAAACGGAAAGCCCAAAGAGGACAATATTTGCTAGAGGTGGATCTAGGTCGTTACAAAAAGACATGAGAAACCACCGGCCGACGTGGTTTTGTGAAATACTAACGAAAAGTGGTGAACG
>NW_019647601.1:0-7203 GCF_002806865.2 Cucurbita pepo subsp. pepo
ATTAAGATGAAGAAGAAGATGAGGAGGAAGAAGTACCTCTTCGTCATTAGGTTTGCAAACAGTCTCATCAACCTCCCTGGTGATATCAATGGTGCGTCGAATCTTGATAGGAGGAGGCTAAAGAAGGAATAAAAATGTAAGAGAGAGTCCGAATATCTGAGAATCGAAAAATAAAATAAAATAAATATAAGAAAACGATAATGGCCCATGCAGGTTTCGAACCTGCGACCTTCGCGTTATTAGCACGACGCTCTAACCAACTGAGCTAATAGCCACGTTGAAAGGTTAATTAATTATTTAAATAACATAATTTATTATTTCGACGATATTTTCAATTTAACGATAGAAACTGATGATTTTTAAATAATCAATAAACAATTTATAATTTTGAAGATCAAGACAGAAATTTGAAATTTATCTTAAATTTTCAATTTCTAAGTTAAATCAAAGACTTTAAAAACTAAACCAAAAATAATAATTTTGAAACTATAACATTTATTTTTATTTAACTTTTTTTAGACCAATTTCTCGACCAACTTTATATAACCAATAACTTAACTATCACGAAAAATGCCAACTTAATCAATAAATCAAAATAATTAAATTTATCTCGTATAAAAGCTTCAATAAAGAAATATTTTTAAATTTTAAAAAAATATAATTCACACTCTTAAATTAATTTTTTTTTTTTTTAAAAAAACTTGAGTTTTAAATTTTTGTTAATAAAATTTTACAAAAAAAAAGTTAACCTAAATACATAGCAACAAACTTGAGGTTTGTCGAGAAGCAACTGAACGAATTACTATAATGAGTCTAGTGACTATAGAGTCGAGTTGAGTCTAAACTTGAGGTTTATCGAGCATCTGAACGGACAACTACAGTGAGCTGAGTGACTATTATAGTTAAGTTATGTCCAAACTTGAAGTTTATTGAACAGTCGAACGGACTACTGTAGTAAGTCTAGTGACTATTAGAGTTGAGTCAGATCAAAAGGTAAGGTATAGCAATCTATTGGAACGAGCCTATGAGATCTTCTGTACACTCTCACTATGTGACAAAGAGAGGATATTAAGAGAAATAGTAAGTGGAATTTTTCCCATAAAAGCCTGATGAGCGGGAAATGGACTACTAGGGTATCTAATCCCGTTCGTTCGTTCCCCATGTTTTAGCACCTTTAAGTCCGATGGGCGGGATATCTCGACCATAAACTCAAACTAAGATTTAATAATGTTTGTGCGAATTAACAAGATTTTTATTTAATTAGTTAAAAATTTAGTAGCTAAATTTGTAATTTGGGGGAGAGAGAGGACATTTATATAGTCGGGTCGGGTTACGTGGTGGGCCGACGCGGTGACCCGAAAGATCGTATAAATATCGCCGTCCTCTGCACGCGATCTATCCGCTGCACAACTAAAACTCCGTCTCTTATTTATTTATTGTTTTCGTATTTAATTAAATAAAAAAAAAAAGAAATTAAAAAACAAACAAAAACAAGAAAAGAAGAAGAGAGAGAAAAATGTTCGTCTGGTTCTGACGAACCATCTTGCCGAAATCAGAATTTTTATACGCTCTTCTCTTCCTTTCTGAAACCCTAGAACAGACAAATTCCAATTCCATTTTGATCCATCGGAGACTGCATATCCGCCGCAGTGTCCCGCAACCACCGTCGCCGCCGCCGTCCCACACTTCTACTCCAACCATTTGATCACTTCCGAGACCTCTGAAATTCACTATCAACTGCGTTTCTCTTGCCTCTAAATTTTGGAGATTTTGTTGATTTCCGAGATGACGATTCTGAAGTTAATTCATCCTCCGTCATCGGCCTTCTGAGTCCCTTCCAGGTGAAGCCTAGTTATTTAACTTTGTAGGTTCTTTTGTAGCTGGCTTTAATTTTTGATTCTTAATTATGCTCGGATTATCTGGAACTTGTATTTTTTGCTTACGTAGTATTGTTTACTTCAATGATATGTTATTCCATGGAAGCTGAAAAACGGTTTTTTAAGTGCATGGATCATATATTCCCAATTTTTGTTGCTATACGATTTGGAGCGTTATTTGTGACTTAAAATTCAATTACGTGTTATGTCTTAACATACATAGAATAATAACTTTGTCCTGAATTTTAGAGATGGGTTCTACTTGATTAGTTCTTGGAGTGTTGATCAGCTGCCTTGTTAAAATCCCATCTTGTTTTTTTTTTCCTCTATGAAGTTGCTGAAATATAATGTAATTTTTCGCAGAAAGGTTCTCCAAGCTGTATCTGTCCTCATCATGTATCATGCTAAGAAATTTTCAACTGCGAGCTTAGTGCCACACAAATCTCAAGGTGCTGAACAAGGTGCGAGTGTTGCGGTTCTTGGTGGATCTTCAGCCAAAAGTTCAATGCCACCTGGAGGAGGCGGAAAACAACGCTTGCGATGGACATCAGATCTTCATGACCGATTTGTCGACGCCATCACACAGCTCGGTGGACCAGATAGTGGGTATTTTCTTTAAAGTAATGTTATTATGCATTTGCTTTCATATTAATTTTCAGGATTAGAACAGGGGAATTTTTTTATGAAGCCATGCATCAATTTCTTCCCAGTATTAGGTTGGTTAAATGTGGTTATATGTATTTATTTCTTAACGAGTTCATGGGGTTTCAAATGAAGTAGTGTAATAGAAAAGTATGGAAGGGTTAAAGATCATGCCATAAGTTTGACTATCTCAACGAAAGTGTCTATAAGGTGGAGTTGATGTACATATAGTCTTGAATGTGGTTCTTTGGTCCTATGTCGAGGGACCCATGATGCGTGCTAACGGGTCAGCACACTCGTATATGCCTATACTTTTGGGTTTGTAAGAGCCAAAAAAATCATGAATTAGAAAAACAAAGGATTGAATTCTTCATTCTCATATTACTAAGATCCCCAGGGGGTTGAAAAGCATTCTCATAGGTCAGTTATTATTAAGTATTATTAGTATTTGAGGAGTTTTAGACATGGTTGTTTTCTCGATTTTGGACATAAAGTCAAGTGAAAATATTTGAGAGAGAACCATTACCCTTCAACTGGTCTTCCTAAAATTTGGTATTGCAACTATTCCTAAATGATGTGACTCTTGAAGCCATGAAATAATTTAGTTTGAGAATGTCCCTTCACAATCCCCTGGTGGTATTTTAGAGGATCATTAATTACCCTCACCTCGAGGATTCCACATTTAGCAGCCACCGCACTTCTCCAAAATGGCATCTTTTCATAGCAAGTCTCCAAAGCCGCCTACTTTGCAGGAGGGAAATCTTGTTGAGAAGGTTGCCAATGCCAAACTTCATGAGAGAACGGGTAGGTTCATCTTGCTCCAAGCTACCAAAATGGGTAAATAAGAGAGAAATCATGTGGGGGAGAAATGAGGGAGGGAGAGAAGTTTCCAAGAGAGAAACGGGTGATATTGAATAGAGAGGAGAGATAGAGAAGAACTCTCAAAAAGAGAGAGAAGCCGGTGGTATTAAATAGAGAGAAAGAGAAGTTGCGTAGGGTGAGAAAAGGGTGATATATAAAGAGAGAGGAGAGCAAGGAGGGTGGGATATAAGCTGTGCGTATATAAATAATATTAATATTTCCATGTCAGATTATACACCCAGTCCACTTTATATATAGTCAACTAATAGTCAAAGTGCTCCAAGACAAAGCAACTGTTTATTGTAGGGTTTAAAATGTCCGTTTGGGAACTATAGTGGGCAGACAGAAAGCAATCTTTAGAACTTGAGGACACAATTGTACAACCTGTTGAACAGATCCTCTTCGAGCAAGGTCGTGACCACAACAATCTCAAAACTATATGAATTAAAGGGTGTTTTTCCTTTTTCTGTTTTGTGCCCCCCAAAAAAATGTTGCATGTATCTACGTAATATGCCCCCAACTATTTTTTGGGGGGAGAGACATTATCCAAAATATTATGCAGAAGAGGCTTCCCAATTTGGCCATCTCTCCATGTTGCTTCGTTATGTGTTTGAAAAACTCTGAATCCCAGGAGGACCTCTTCAATTCTGTAATGGAACAAATTCTGGCTTAAGGTCCATGCTTCCTTTGGCTGGCAGACTGCCATCCATGAAAAAGTCAATATTCTCCTCCATGCTTCCCTGGCTGGCCATCCTTTCAAAAAGGAGAAAGTAATCCTGGATCAGAGCTTTTCTGCGGGCTCTTTGGTGAAGGAAGAATAGAATCTTCAACAAGTTTCGCCCCTTTGAAATCTTTTTAGAATGTTGTTAGTGCTCTTGGTTGGTGTAAATGTTTCTACCGTCCTTTTACAAATTATAGAAGGATCTCCTGATGAACTGGCGGGCGTTTTGTAGTCCTCAGTTGCTTGGGTATTCCCCCTTTTTGTATGTCTCGTCGTATCAATAAAATATCTGTTTGTCGTAAAAAAAAAAAAATGATGCATGCCTCATCATGTGCAGTCCTTTTCTGTACAAACTATTTTATATATATGTATGTATGTATTACTACTACTATTATTTACGAAACTGTGCTTTTATTGAAAAAATAAGTACACAAGGACACATCGAACAAAAGGAGTTTGAACTTAACTGTAGAAAATGCCTATAATTCAAAAGAATAAGTTCAAACTCGTAATTACAAATAAAAGACCTCAAGTAGGCATTGAAACTAANTTATCAAATTTCAAAACTTTGTCTAACTTTGCAGGTGCTTGTGGAGGTTCCTTACTTGTTAGTACAAGCAGCTACCTATGTTATTGTCACTTACCCCATGATTGGATTCTATGGCTCAGCATCCAAAGTGTTTTGGTGTTTCTACTCAATATTATGTGCACTTCTCTACTTCAACTATCTTGGGATGCTGCTTGTCTCCATCACACCAAACTTCCAAATTGCTAACATCTTGTCGTCTGCCTTCTACACTATGTTCAATCTCTTTTCTGGCTTTCTTATTCCCCATCCGGTAAGCCATGGCTCCTCCTTGATGCTCTTTATTTTGCCTCGGACACAACAAAGACTATATTATCATGTGTCTGTTTAGCATACTTAACAAGTGTTTGATACGTGTCTCACAACTAGTGTAAAACATATCCACTACGCTAATAAGTGTTCGATATGGTCCAACAAGCATCTTAGCGGGTTGGACATGATGAATAAAAAGGAAAAGGTTGAAGAAGTAACGACCGAAATGAAATGGTTAGTAAGGTTATTCATAGAGATAACATGTGAGATCTCACATCGATTGGAGAGGAGGAGTACCAGCGAGGACGTTGGGCCCCGAATGGGGTGGATTGTGAGATCCCACATCGATTGGAGAGAGGAACGAAACATTCTTTATAAGGATGTGGAAACCTCTCCCTAGGAGACGCGTTTTAAAAACTTTGAATGGAAGCCTGAAAGGGAAAGCCCAAAGAGGACAATATTTGCTAGTGGTGGGCTTGAGCTGTTATATAACGAGCATTAGTTAGGATCTAGCTTCCTTTTCTATCATCTCCATGAAAGCTCGGTTTTTTGAGCTCGGTTTTTCAGTAAATAAAAGTTTCTCTGTTTTTATGCAGCAAATCCCAAAGTGGTGGACATGGTTGTATTACATGAGCCCAACATCATGGACTTTGAATAGCTTACTAACATCACAATATGGAGATATAGACAAGACACTGATGGGGTTTCAAGAAAAGACAACAGTATCAGCTTTCTTAAGAGATTACTTTGGCTTTCACCACAGTCAACTTCCCCTTGTGGGATTCATTCTCATTCTCTTCCCTCTTCTTTTTGCTTTTCTTTTTGGATTTTGTATTGGAAATTTGAACTTCCAGAGAAGGTAAGCAAAACCAATTTCTTCCTTGCTTTCCTTTGTAGATAATAAGTTTTGGAGTTTTGGGGTTAAATTACAAATTTAGTCCCTATAATGCACGGGACAATCTGAACCTACTTCGAGATGAAAGGAACGAACATAATCAAAGTGAGTAATTCGAGTATTATTCGGTTATTATCCCAACCCATAAAGATTTTAGTCTCTATAAATTAGAGTAACATCCTGCTACTAAACAACAGCAACAAGATTTTTGTCTCCAAGTGAGGAATGAAACATTCTTTATAAGGGTGTGGAAACTTCTCCCTAGCATACGCGTTTTAAAAACCTTGAGGGGAAACTCGAAAGGGAAAGCCTAAGGAGGACAATATCTGCTAGCGGTAGGCTTGAGCCGTTACAAATGGTATCAGAGCCAGACACTGAGCGGTGTGCCAGCGAGGACACTGAGCCACGAAGGGGGTGGACACCAGGTGGTGCGCCAACGAGGATGCTGAGCCTCTAAGGAGGTGGACACTAGGCAGTGTGTCATCGATAACATTGGGCCCCGAAGGGGGTGGATTGTGAGATCCCACATTGGTCGGAGAAGGGAACGAAACATTCTTTATAAGGGTGTGGAAACTTCTTCCTAGCAGGCACTTTTAAAAACCTTAGTGGCAACCCAAAAGGGAAAGCCCAAGGAGGACAATATCTACTAGCAGTGGGTTTGGGCCGTTACAAATGGTATCAAAGCCAGACACCAAGCAATGTGCCAGAGAGGACGCTGAGCCACGAAGGGAGTGGACACCAAGCGGTGTGCCAACGAGAACGTTGAGTCCCAAAGGGGGTGGACGTCAAGCGGTGTGTCATCAAGTACACTAGGGCCTGAAGGGGGTGGATTGTGAGATCTCACATCGATAGTAGACAATATCTACAAGCAGACTAGTAGACAATATCTACAAGCAGACGCGTTCTAAAAACCTTGAGGAGAAGGCCGAAAGGGAAAGCCGAAAGAGGACAATATCTGCTAGTAGGCCGTTACACTAAACTTCTTCGAATCAAATCGTTAGTTTCTCTGTTGTAGTAATGTACATTAGGTATCACTGAAAGCAACAAGCAGGTCCAATCTGCTAACAGTAAGTCACATACAGGCAGCAGATCTAAGTATAACTACATAAGGTATCAAGTCTAACCAAGTATGAATGCTTTAGGTCAGTTTCCATAAACTAGTACTAATAATCCTACGGTAGAATCAAAACGAGAAGTTGTAATTAGAACTTTTGACGAAGTGATGCGCTCTAAGATGGAGATAAATTCATCAGCATCATTTCCAGAAAATAGTTGCAGAGAATCAAAACTGGAAACATTACGAGTATGAACTGTAGATGAAAAGAACTATAAAGTAAAAACATATATACTTAAACAAAAGCTACAAAAA
>NW_019647602.1:0-1391 GCF_002806865.2 Cucurbita pepo subsp. pepo
AAGAGATGAAAATTGAAGTCCCTACTAATAAAATATTGGGTCCACCACCTAGAATGTTGAGCAGTAGGAGCGTGTCTCTTTCTGGACCTTTCCCTCCATTTCTTCTACACTTTTTCAGTCATCTCTCTCTTTCATTCAAAATCCAATCTCCGTTTCTCTGCAGCCATAAGCCACGCTCCAAGCATCGTTATCTCTCTCCATGGCTACGCTAACTGGAGCTTCTTTTTCTTCTTCTTCTTACATGTGCTTGACCAATGTATTACCCCCATTCTCTTCCACTTCATTCCCCATTTTGTTGCCAAATTTTTCCAAGGTCCCTCGCGATTCTTCTTTCTCTTTGGCTTCCCCTGTGACTGGAAGGAGAAAGGTTCGGTTCAATCCCTCTTTTGCTCGGGACCGCGAGTTCGGCGATTTGGTGGAAATGAGGGAGACGACGGAGACGACGGAGACGACGGAGACGCGTTTGTACTCTCTCGCGCCTTTTCCTTTACTGTTCGTCGCTGCTCTTCCTGGAGGTACTTACTCATTTCTGTTGCTCTTCAGTGGTTTGAATCCTTTCGATGTTGTCTTGAAACTGAGTGCTTGGTTGCTGTTTGTAAGTCTTCTTTTGCAGTCGACGTTTACTGTATCTTCCTGATGTTAGAATGATTTGTGTTTTACTTGACCTTAAAAACTGTTGTCGATGTCTTAGTGGTATTACGAAAGGAGAATTTGTTATTGCTCTGAACTTACGAGATTGATTCGAAGAAACTTGTTTTCATGCTCACACTAACTCGAGAAAAATCATGCGAGAGAAAGTGAATTGATCTTCTCGATGAATTCTGTGTTCTTCCAGGCACATTATGCCTGGACTGAAAAGATTGGTAACACAAGTGCTAATCCATTAAAATTTCAATACCTAAGAATGCTGCATCTATATGTCATGAGGTACAGTGTATCAAGGAATTTATGCAGTTCAGGTCAATCTTGTTTACACTTTTTAGGCTAACGAATGTTCGTACAATTGAATCCTGTGTCTGCGATGAAGAATTTTATGCACATTCATGAGGAAGCTAGCATGATATTTCAATTTTGGACTAAAATTAATTTTCAATAGATTCACTTTTCCCAATACTGTTAATCTCCATTTGTTGGCCCCTTCGAGAGTTGATAGTCTAGGTTTCCCTGCTGGCGGTTTCAAAGTAAAGAAAGCAAGATTCAATTCCATTTGGTGGACTAGTTTCATTCTGACTGAGACGTCAGATACTCTGTTGGATGCAAATTATAAGAACAATTGAAAATAAGAAACCAAACCTCTAAGACGTTTGGAATGTGGTTTAGATTTTCTAGTAGCCAACAGTTGACCCCTTTTTGGTTTTCGCTCACTGAAGAGTTTTTTTTTTTTTTTTTTT
>NW_019647602.1:3472-7203 GCF_002806865.2 Cucurbita pepo subsp. pepo
AGGAGGCCTCCATGCAGTCCTTTCAGATTAGGAAAACTTCATATTACTGCCTTTCCTCAGATCGACCAGGCTGCCTTTCTTGTTCACAGTATATTCATTATTCTTCTAAATTTTAATAAATTTATGTTGGGGCCTCTCAATTCTACCTGTTCCTATTCATGCTGTTGGCGCTAGTATATGTCAATCTGTTGGCGTTCATGTGTGTATGAAAGCATAGATGGTTTGAACTTTTAAGATAGTTTGGTTTCTTAGATCCTTTTCGTGGTCATTCGGTTCTGATTTCTTTTCTAGTCATTTGGGGTCGAATAAGCTCGATCATTTTATTTCTCATAAGTTATTGACTTGTTCTAATTCATGAATTTATTAAATACAAATTTAAAAGTTTAGGAATGAATTAAACATTAATAAGAAAAGTAAAGAAATGACCTACCATCCATATAATTCCTGTTTGTCTACCATTCACCAAAATCTTGCAAGTGATGCTATAAGAAATTAGGTTGGCTTATAAATTATTTACTAACTATTTGACCACAAATACATAAACATATTCAATCGGACAAGGGATTTATGTCTTTTTTTTTTAGTGTTGATGTATATGAAGATTTGAATCTCTAATCAGAGTAGAAAATAAATACATGTCAATTATCTCTAATTTTAAGAAAATAAGTACATGTCAATTATCGTTATGTTTACTTTAGCAAACTTAGATAGCTCATGTTATCATCATACCTGCATCTCTATCTTTACTAAAAGTTGGTTGGTTTTTAATTATTTTAGGTAAACTACAAATTTAGTATCAAAATGTTAAGACTTATATCTATTTAATTTTGAACATTAAAAACTACAAATTTAGACTTGGAGCTTTCAATTATTTAATTTTTTTTTAAAATTCATAGATAATAAGGAGATAAAATTCAAATTTATATTTAATAGATAAATTAATTTTTTTTTAAAAAAAAAAATCTCTAATTTATCATCAAACAATTAGAGACAAAGTGGAGCGTCTATTCTTACATGGGATATGAATTGATGGTAGTTGAGAAGAGTGGAACACAAGTGATTAGGCAGTTGAAAGCTTCCCTAAAATTGCGAGGGAAGAGCGATTCTTTCGAATTCGGAATTCGGACTTCCAATCCTTCCATCCTTCTATAAATCTTCATACTTCCTTGTTCTCTCAACTTCCTCCTCTTTAATTCATCCTTTTCAAGCTTCGAATTCCTCAGGACTTTTCTTCAATTCAGGTACAATACAAATTCTCTGTTTTTTTTGTACAAACAATTCCAATCTTCCATTCTTCTTGATTTCTTTACTGACTCTCCTGTTTAAGAACTCCTTCTATATGATTCTTACCTTTTATTACGTATTTGTTCCTACATTTTGATGATTTTTGTACCAAATGTCGATTCGTCTGCTCTTATCGATCCTTTATGAACTAAACTTATTCTGAAGTATCTGCCGATTGATTTGTGGTTGATGTTTCGTAGACCTAGTTTTTGAAATCGTTGCATTTGTTTTTCATCATTTTTGTACCAAATGTCGATTCGTCTGCTCTTATCGATCCTTTATGAACTAAACTTGATCTAATCGGAAGTATCTGCTGATTGATTTGTGGTTTATGTTTTGTAGACCTAGTTTATGAAATCGTTGCATTTTGTTTTTTATTCTGTTTCCGTTCCTTCCAATACAATGCTGATTCGGTTTGGTTCGGAAACCAACTCTTTGACACTATTTGTATCAGTCGATAATGGATACCTTCCTCTTCACTTCTGAGTCTGTCAATGAGGGCCATCCCGACAAGATCTGCGACCAAGTTTCCGATGCTATTCTTGATGCGTGTCTTGAACAAGATCCCGAGAGCAAGGTTGCTTGTGAGACCTGCACCAAAACCAACATGGTCATGGTGTTTGGTGAAATCACAACCAAGGCCAACGTCAACTATGAGAAAATAGTTAGAGATACTTGCAGGGGAATCGGATTCGTCTCGGCCGATGTCGGTCTCGATGCTGACAACTGCAAGGTACTTGTGAATATTGAACAACAAAGCCCTGACATAGCACAAGGTGTCCATGGACACTTGACCAAGAAACCTGAGGAAATTGGAGCTGGCGATCAAGGCCACATGTTTGGTTATGCTACAGATGAAACCCAAGAGCTCATGCCACTCACTCATGTCCTTGCTACCAAACTTGGTGCCAAGCTCACTGAGGTCAGGAAGAACCAAACCTGCCCATGGCTTCGACCTGACGGTAAGACTCAAGTGACCGTTGAGTACAAGAATGACAATGGAGCCATGGTCCCCGTTAGGGTCCATACTGTTCTGATATCCACCCAACATGATGAAACTGTATCAAACGAAAAGATTGCTACTGATCTGAAAGAGCATGTCATAAAACCAGTGATACCTGCTAAGTATCTCGATGACAAGACTATCTTCCATCTCAACCCATCTGGTCGTTTTGTCATTGGAGGACCTCATGGTGATGCAGGGCTAACAGGAAGGAAGATCATCATTGATACCTATGGAGGGTGGGGTGCTCATGGTGGTGGTGCATTCTCAGGGAAGGATCCAACCAAGGTAGACAGAAGTGGTGCCTATATTGTTAGGCAAGCAGCAAAGAGTGTCGTGGCTTCGGGACTTGCTCGTCGCTGTATCGTGCAGGTTTCTTATGCAATAGGAGTAGCAGAACCTCTGTCAGTGTTTGTAGACACCTACAAAACAGGAAAGATCCCTGATAAAGATATCTTAGTCCTCATTAAGGAAAATTTTGACTTTAGGCCTGGAATGATTGCAATCAATCTTGACTTGAAGAGAGGAGGGAAGTTTAGGTACCAGAAGACGGCTGCTTATGGTCATTTTGGCCGTGAGGACACAGATTTCACTTGGGAAACTGTAAAGCTCCTCAAACCAAAAGCCTAATTAGCTCAACTTGATGTCTGCAAGTGATCATCACAACCATTCGTGTGCTTGCAGGAAAAATAAAGAAGCTTTTTTCTTTTTTTTTCTTCTTCTTGTGTTTCTGTAAACTCAAGTGAGAAGCGTGGCTGAGTTCCACCAGCTCTCCGATTAGCTGAGGCAGCCCTGTCCTGAGTTTGTACAACTTGAATTCCTCTATGTTGTTCTCTATTAATTTCATTTGGCATTTTGATTTAGAATTATACCCTTGTTTCATTCTGTGCCTTCTATATTTGGATTTGAAATTCTGGAGGTGATCATGAACAAGTTTAGGCCTTATCATTTAACTTTAGTGTGTATGCCATCCTAAAACTACCTATCTTGCCTTTAGGAGTGCAACCAAAACCTGCCTTGCAGCTGTTCTTCCCCAGCATCAAACATCTCAACGACCCCTTCATCAAACATTTCATCAATATCTCCATAGATGAAAGAACCCTTTGGAAGTTGGAAGAATCCACTAACTTTATCGGGTATAAGGAATCTTACAGTGGTTTTGAAGAAACAACGAAAGAATATGCTCTCTATAATTTTTCATCATGTCGGTGTACGATGATCTCAACATTTTCTTAATATCCTCTCTATAACTTTTCATCATGTCGGTATTTGATCACGATGATCTCATCATTTTCGTATATCCATCCGACAATATAATTTAGAAGTTGAATTATTTGAATGGAAAGGGATTAGAATTTAAAACTGAATTAATTGGATGGAGTGGGATTACAATTTAAAATAAGTCCCTTCAATCACAATCTGTTCCCATAATTTCACGATGTAT
>NW_019647603.1:0-1503 GCF_002806865.2 Cucurbita pepo subsp. pepo
TATTTATTTATTTTAAATGTTCTATAAGATCATTTGTTCACGTAAGCTTAAACGTTCACTATTTCATTCAACTGCAAGTTCTGTTACTAAGTCTGAGTATGTTGTTTGTTCTGCACCCGTATTTCCCAATGGCGGATTTTTATCTTCTATGATCTTTTATGGTAATTGAGCATAATTCTTCTTCAGTTGATCAAAAGAGAGTTAGGTTTGAAACTCTTTTGTGTCTGAACAGGCCTCACTCTTTGTCATCAATTGGATTGCTTGAAGAGTATTGTCCAACGTTATACTGATCTTGGTTTTCAGTTTATGCGGCCTTTTTCAGCTGCTCAAATAAGAATAGTTCCTCTTGAAGTTTTACGGATATGCATGTCAACGACATTGTTTTTGATGCAGTTGTTGTTCCAATAGAAAAGCAAGGATTCTTTGGATCAACACTATCAAATCTACTATTTGGAGAGACTTTGGTATGAGAGGAACTCAAGGATCTTTGGTAGCTAAAGCTTGTAATACTCGTGGTAAGAAAGCTTCGTGTAGCTCCTTGGTAAGGTTCTTTCTAAGGAACCCTTGGTAAGGTTCTTTCTAGGGTTCCTTATTCCAGTTGCAAAGCTAAAAAAAGCCTTTCTCCTTGCTTCTTATCTTAGAAAACAATCATAAAAAACAGGTCCAAAAGGAACTAAAAGTGAAACAAGAATCTATGGTAAGATTATAAGATATGAGTGGAGTAGTGACTAAAAATGATTATTTTTATTTTTTTGGATTGTGAATTATGATTGATCTTCAGTTCAATGAAACTTCTTAAAAACTATTCCATTCAGGATATTATTTCTGGTGGACTACGATTTTGTATGATGGAGGAAGTCAGATTGTTTATCTATATATTATTGTTTGTGGGAGTTACCTTGTAGTGTAAATTCCTTAGAGAGCTTGGTACAGGGTTTAGTTTGCCTTTTGCTTCGAATCATATTAGAGATGTTTCGTACTTGTTTCTTGGTCTAATGGTAGCAGTCTTGATCAGGTTATTGTCTTGTTTCTCGTTTTTTTTCTCGTTTTGTTGGTTTGGTTCAGTTTGTTTCCACCTCTACCATCATCCAAACGCAAAACAATTGTTGTATTATCGAATATTTAGACCACAGAACTCGTGAAACTTCTACCATTTTTTGTTCTAAAAAATGTAAATTATCTTTAGTTGCACTAAATTCGCCATTGACTCTAGATTGACGAACATGATAGGTGCCTTAGTTGTACTACAACTTTTGCCATCAACAACTTTCTACGACAGAAAAATAAGAACAAATTTTTTTATATACCTAGTCATAAATCATAAATGTATTGAAGTATTTCTTTCTACTTTATTTTTGGATTATTATTTTCTGTATGAAGTTAAGGTCCACAAATTTTATAGAGATCAAAAGCTTTAATACTATATGATATCGGAGACAATAAAAGAATCGGACAAGAAATCCCTTGTAAATTATCATTAACTCAAAGGACTATGTTAGATAT
>NW_019647603.1:6645-7202 GCF_002806865.2 Cucurbita pepo subsp. pepo
AGAGACCTTCTTGGAAGGGAAAAGAGAATGTGGGTGGCCGGAGTCCCATTTTTCATCAAGAAGTCGGAAAACCCGCAAGGTAAGGATCTGGAACGTTTTCTCAGATCTACGGTTTTCCTTTGTGAATCAAGATCTGAAATCTTGATATATTCATCTAGGAACAACTCTACGCATGATCTGTGAAGAAGTTTGGCCGAGACCTCAACCCGAAGGCGGAGATCCGAGAGTCATTCTAGAACAGTGAGCGAAATTCTGACCTTCTTAACTCATCCGGTAGTTAATCGAAAATTACAAAAAAAATATGAGGGCGTAGCCAGTAAACCGATCTAAAACTTTGTCGAAGGAATCATGTCGATCAGATCTACGGATCGAAAGATATGAAAATCAGAAAAGAAGGTTGTGTTTCGGTTTTCAGAGGGCAGAGAAGAAAGGAGAAGAAGAAAAAAAAAAAAAAAAAAAAAAAANGGACGGCGGCGACAGGCGGCGGACGGCTGCGACAGGGGCCGGACACACGTTGACCATCGGCTGGAGCAACGCAGCTCCAGCGAGGTGTCGAC
>NW_019647604.1:0-647 GCF_002806865.2 Cucurbita pepo subsp. pepo
TTGTTCCCAAAGTGCTTTTATAAAAGGTAGGAAAATCCTTGATCCAAACTATAGCTAACAAGGTCGTCAAAGAGCATAGATTCAAGAAGGTAGGATTTTTGAAGCTTAACATTGAAAGGCATTTGATAGTGTAGATTAGGACTTCCTTGAAGAAGTTCTAATTGGTAACTGGGTTCAATGGATTCATGGTTGTGTTAGAGATCCTACGTTTTCTATCTTCATCAACAGGAGCCCTCGTGGAAGGATTAAAGCCACCTGTGGGATTCAGCAAGGTGATCCACTCTCACCTTTTCTATTCTTATTAGTAGAAGACATGTTAAGTGCTCTAGTTTCTTTTGGTAAGAAACCAAGCTTTAAGCCCACAACTACAAGAAAATAACACAAATCCAAAAGAATATAACCAAGTTGATAATTACAAAAAACCCATAGAACGTATTCACAACTTCTGACACCTCCTCCAAAGATCTCTTCACCCCTCTAAAAATCCTACAAATCCTCTCGAGACACTCCCCAAATAATAACAATAGAACAGCAAGCATGGCACAAGACTCTTCCCTTATTCAAGAATGTGTTGAGTGCTCTAGTTGGGAATATCCATGGCACAAGACTCTTCCCTTATTCAAGAATGTGTTGAGTGCTCTAGTTGG
>NW_019647604.1:5475-7200 GCF_002806865.2 Cucurbita pepo subsp. pepo
GACCCTTTGCACGCCTCCGTTACATTTTGGGAGGCCTACCCTTTGCACGCCTCCGTTACATTTTGGGAGGCCTACCCTTTGCACGCCTCCGTTACATTTTGGGAGGCCTACGCCCCATATAAACTGTCTACCTGAGACTATCCCTTGGTCCGTAGGTTCTGACACAAGGTTAGAATTCTAGCTCTTCCGGAGTGGTATGGCTCGGGCCCCCCCAGAAGGGGGCCTTCTTTGCCCTCCACCTAAGCTGCGCAGGAAAGGCCCGAAGCCAATACCAGGAAACAGTGAAGCTTCACAGGGTCTCAGGCCCCAAGAAGGGGGCCTTCTTCGCGCCTCCACCTAAGCTGCGCAGTAAAGGTCCAAGTCAATCACAGGGAACAGTGAAGCTTCATAGGGTCTCGGGCCCCCCGGAAAAGGGCCTTCTTCACCCTCCAGGAAAGGCGCAGGAAAGGCCCAAAGCCAATCCCAGGGAACAGTGAAGCTTCATAGGGTCTTGGGTCCCCGGAAGGGGCCTTCTTCACCCTCCACCTAAGCTGAGCTGGAAAGGCGCAGGAAAGGCCCAAAGCCAATCCCAGGGAACAGTGAAGCTTCAGAGGGTCTTGGGCCCCCCGGAAGGGGCCTTCTTCACTCTCTACCTAAGCTGAGGTGGAAAGGCCCAAAACCACCAATCCCAGGAACAGTGAAGTTTCATAGGGTCTCTCATCTCTTCACAGACATTTTATTTCACCGAGCCTCTCTCATTGGTTAGCCGTTCGTGCGGTTAGAAACGTCAATATTTTCATTTAACATTTTAAGGAAAGAAGTATTTAGCCGAGAAAATAATTATGTTTTTTGTTTTTTATATTTTTTTTTGCGAAAAAGAAAAAGAAAAAGAAAAAGAGAGTGAAAATAAAGAATAAATAATGCTTTTGGTTTTTACATGCGACCAATTTAAAGGGCAAAAGAGTAACAGTACCAATCAGTGTCCATGCTGGCGCTTGTGCCAGACTGCTTTAACGCATTCCGTTAATCCCTTCCGTTTACTTCTTCTGCCAACTCCCACGAGCTCTCAACTCTTCTGTCCTCCAAGATTATCCCCTTCCCCCAATCGGATTCTTCGCCATTTTTCTTTGATTCTCTGAACCAACAACAACCTTTCTTCTCTCTATCCATTGAAGAATTCCTTTCATGGCTTCCGATACTGATGAGGAGAATGCTTGGCAAGAGGCTCTGCGGAGGATGCTCCCTGCTGGTGCACCCTTACCAGACGAAGAACACCTTGATTACTCTATCGCAGTTGAGTATCGAGGCCCTCCTGTGGATCATGAGCTACCGAAGATCGAACCACTTGATTTGGAATCACTTTCTATTCCATCTCCTTCCATTATTTCGGTCCCTGACGCTTCTTCGATTCCGATTGTTTATCCTATTGCTCCCAGGGTTTCCAGGTTTAATCGGTTTAGGAATGGAGCAGATTCCCGTAGTCCAATGGAAAGTCAGAGATCGTCTTCGGTTTCTAGAGTTCAACAGGAATCGCAGAATGGTGAACACTCGGAGTTTAGTTCAGAACTGTCTGTACAGCACTTGAATTCTGAATCTGAACCTGCTGCGGTTGAAGGTAGGCGTGCAAATACCGTAACGTTTGTTACACCGAGAGATTCGGAAGACGACGACGAAGATGTGTTTTCCTCTCCCAGGTCGTGTACGACCGATGTGATGACATCCCCGGCTTTATCTCATTCCCGGGAG
>NW_019647605.1:0-5094 GCF_002806865.2 Cucurbita pepo subsp. pepo
TCAAAAAATGGTTTGTGGAGCCTCTTCGCGTCTTCTTCCTTCTGCAGATTGACAGTTAAACCTAGAAGTTCCCGCCAAAAATCTAAAGGATCTTCGCAATTTCGAAATGGATAAAATCTTCCGGATAATGAATTTCAATAGTTCAACACATCAATTACTCAATTCCACGCTGAGAAGTCCTAAATATCTCACTCCGCTTCTGCTGTTTCATGGTTCCAACAAAAGTCTGGCCTCAGATTCGGAGCTGGAACTCGATTTTGACAAGCTCGAACATGGATCTTCAATACCCAGGTCTCCCAGAAGCTGGATTTCTGAAAAACAGGTTGATCTCAGAGAGATTTCAAAAGCAAGGGAGTTGAATGTTCAGATAGACCCATGGCCGGAGTGGGTGAACTTCATGGAATGTTTGTCAAAGAAAGGGTACTTTGAAGGAGGCGGAGTACCATTTCTGAATGCTGAATTGGGTGCAAAAGATTTCAATCATATTCGGACTGCCTGTCTTGATTTTGCAAGGGATCGGTCTAACCTTATACGGTAATATGGGATTTTGGATAATGCACTCTACATGTTTGATAAAATGCCTGAGAGACCAACCGCAATTATCAATTCATGTTTTTTTCTAACAAATCTTGTTTTTGGGATCCAAATGTGCTTGCTAACTCCTTGGTTTTGAAGAGTGTAGTAAAACAAAGAGGCTTATTGCTGAATTTGGGTGATCCAAACTGCCTATAGTCCCATTCGAGAATCCTGCATTTGTCACATTAGAGACTAAACCAAATTTTATTTGATGCTGTGATTTTCTTTACTGTTCTGTCATATTGTTGCACTTTTTGTTCATAACAAATGCTAGATCCAAATCTCTTGACTTGCTAGGCTCTTCGGGCTCGAACATCAATTGCAATGATTCGATAAACGTCTTATTGGGATAGATGTAAATTACAATACTCCAGAACGGTATAAGAAGTTTTCTCCTTGTACAGTTCAAGGAAATTCAAAGTTATATCTAGAATTCTAATTAATGTCAAATGGATTCATAAATTATGAAATCAATTAGCCTATAATAAAATTCTTTTGTTTATTTTTTATTCTCTTTTGAAAAGTAAAAACTCGTTCTTATCCTCCTAACTCAAGTTTGTGTAATATTAGTACTCAGGTAAAACTTACCATTCAAAGAAAAACAAAAGTTCTTTCTCAGTATTCCCTTTATGAAAAATTAATCGCATCGGAGCATTTCTGCGGTCAAATCCATTTTGAATTTGATAAAACGTGGCAAACAACCAACTAACTTGGGCTTGAGTACCAAGAAGGATAAGTTTCTATTATATTGTTCATCTATAGTTTTAGTTTACTTTTGTCAAATGTCTGAGAAAGTGCGGTATCTTTTCTTCCAGGTGCTTGTCCAGGAAAGAGTTACAGGTGATTGCAGGATGTGGATGCCCAAGCATAGATAGGAAAGTTGTGAACTCAGGGAAGCGTCTCAGAGCACATGTGGGCATTGATGAGGGAAATGTCTGTATTGAATTTTCTACTATTCATGCCACTTGCAAATTTGTTGGGTTAAATTATAAATTTAGTCTATCCATAAACTTTAATCACACCCACTTAGCCAAAATTCATGTTATGGACATGCCACACACACATTCTGCTAAGGGATTAAAGACTAAATTGATGCAATGCTTATCGTTGAGGGGATAAATTTCAAAATTTTCTTACTTTTATTGGAAGATAAACAAACTAGTCTTTGTTGTATTGATCAACCCAATTCATCTTTCTTCAAGCAAAACAGTTTTTATGATTTCTAGACTTTCATCATCTTTAACATGAATAGGCTTCTTAGTAGGTCTGCAGTTCTTGCAACCTGCGGGGAGAATGTGAGAGGGCATATGCAAAGGCATGCGGAGACGGAGGAGGTCGGACCGTGGATGTCATGCGTGTTTTGTTATTTTACGGGCTTGATCACATCTCTGCTATGGTGGAGAACAGACGTTGTGTGAACAAGAAGGCTAATGACTCTGTTAGAAAGCTGTTGAAAGAAATTGTTGATTACAGTGCAGGAGAACGTGAATCTGATGTTCTAAATTCTAACGAGGGGTTTTCAACAGAAAATCATGAGACAAATGCTTCAGCAACACAAGGCGACTGGCATTGTCCAAAGTAAACCCAACTAACTACATTCAAACTTTATATTTCTGAAATGTGCATAATGGATTTCCTTTCCATTCTTCATTTGGTAGATGCAACTTCTTCAACTTTTCTAGAAACGTCAAGTGCTTGCGTTGTGGTAGTATAGCTCTTGAGAGGCTTCGGAAACGAAACGAGGATCAAGCCAATCTTCCGTTGAAGAAGGGCGACTGGCTTTGCGACAAGTAACGACTCTCCACGTGTCCTAAAGCTTCTGTAGTGCTTTTTTTGTGTGTGTGTGTTTGTGGTTCTTTTTCTTATGGAGACAGCATTTCTGCAGATGTAATTTCTTGAACTTTGCGAAGAATTCAACATGTTTGCAATGCAAAGAGAAGCCGTTGAATCGACAGCTGAATCCGGGGGAGTGGGAATGCGAATCGTGAGCCTTCCTTCTTGCACTTTTTAACTAATTTTCTCATGTTCATGATCTATCTGTTTGAATGAAACTGAAGTTAGGTACTTTGTATAGGTGCAACTATATTAATTTTAGGAAGAACACGCTATGCTTGAGGTGTGATCACCGACGGCCCAAAGCACTAAACACTAGAAACGTTTCTGCTGGACCTAAATTGTATTCTAGTAAATTTGGAAATAATTCAAGTAGGAGGAAGAATGATGATGATTGTATGTGGAGATTTGGTGGAAGTGAGGGTGAGGAACACTGCAGATTTCCGGATTTTCCAAGTGCAGAAAGTGCAGAGAGAAGGAAAGTGGAGATGTTAGAGAGGAGAAGAAGCTTGGAAAATGCAATGGAGAAAGAAGAAGATCTGATGTTGAGATCTGACAGTATGGAAAGAAGAATTGAGTTTGTTGAATGTAGTGATGATGAAGATATCATGGAATGGTTTGAACACAAGCCAGAACAACAACGAGTCCAGAAGGGGTAGTTTTGTTTATGAACACACTGTAGTTTGTTCTTCATGATCATCCTTCATACCTCTCTTTTCCTTCTGAAACTATGAATTACATGATCATTTCTGGACCATTTTTATTCAATGCTTCTTCATTTAGTTTATCAATCAACTGGGAAGCCTGCCAATTCAAAACATTGCATTTTGACTCTAATTTTGATGCCCTCCCTTTGAACGTTTATGGAGAAATTCATTAATTTACCATCTTTCTCCACAACAAATTTTGAATTATCAAAATTTTGGTTCAAATACTTAGTTGCACGTGATAAGAGGCCCGTGTTATATTAAATTATGAATTAAAATGATAATTACCGATAACATTTAAAATTATTATTTTATTAAAATATAATAAGTCAAAATCGAATTTAACTAAAAACTACAGGAGTCAGATCAATGGAACGGACGTGATCTGCAGGTGCAGGGAAACTATCAAGGCCGCGAAGCGCACGATTACTCTAATTTTTGGCCGCTTCCTCTAACCTTCTGCAGTAGTGAAATTATTCAGAGTTTTTTCTAATTCTCTTTTTTTTCTCTCTCCTCTATCTTTTGTGACACGCTTTCTCTCTCTACAGTTGGGGTTTTATTTTTTTATTTTTTATTTTTTATTTTGTCTTTTGGGAACCCTAGCTCAGATACCCTGCTTCAAAAATGGGTGACGAGGCCGCGAAGGTTGTTGGTGAGTGTTTGGAGCCCCAGTTTTTTCAATTCCACGATTCGACATTTCCTATTTTGTTAGCCTTTTTTTTTTTGTTCTTTTTGCTGTCAACAACGATTTTAAACTTCTTCGGGATATTGGAGTTTGTTCTAGTTGTGAATCAACTTTTGTTATCATTTTTTCTTATACTATAGAGTGCAAATTGCAAGCTCTGGCGTTAATGTGTGGAAATTTCGTTAGTGAATTCAGATTTTGTTTTATTTAGCTCACTTTGGAATGTTGTACTCGGGAGATGCTTGGATTTTTTTGTTTACTCCATATTGGGTCTGCAGGTTGGGCTCTACTAGCTGTTGGTTAAATTCTTGGCGTTTTACTTTTGGCTTTATGTTATGTTGTCTGGATTACCAGACAGTTTGAATGGAGAATCTGTTCGTTTGATTTCCATTCCTATCTTCATGTTAACGAACGTTGGGCTTCTGACTAAAAGATAAATGTAATGTTATTTCTTCAACAATCTGTAATTTATAGAAAAAAATGTGAAGAAACCCGCAAAAGATTGGGCCCGCCTAATGTAAGTTCATTTTTAGCACCATAAGCTCTAATTTGAACAATATTCTATTTTTTTTAGTTCCTCGAAACTTCAGATTACTGGAAGAACTTGAAAGAGGTGAAAAAGGAATCGGGGATGGAACTGTCAGTTATGGGATGGATGATGCTGATGATATCTGTATGGCTTCTTGGACGGGAACTATTATTGGTCCGCCTAATGTAAGTTCATTTTTCACGCTTTTGGTTCCTCTTCTTGTGGTGTCTCTGATGGTATTTGGTTCTGCTTTATAAATGTTGATATGGATAGTTACAGACAGCTATGGAAATATCAATTTCTGTACTGTATCAAGTGTAGGATTTCACATAAATGTTTACAGGAAAATTTGTTATCATCAGAATTTAGATAATTGAATTCGAATTGTAGATAACAATGTTTCACAACAATTTGCTTCTCGTATCAACAAATTAGAAGCTTTTAGTTTAGGGGTGCGCAGGTTTGGAACCCTATACAAACAAGAGGCTAGCGCGCGCAATGGCTTTCTCTGATAGGGACCGCTCACACTAGTTCGACCTATAGAAAAGATCATTTTGTCACAAATACAGGCCGGAATTCCACTAAACCTTGTCCACAGCAGACACTATTTTTGTAGTATGAAAACTTGGACATTTTGACTGGTATTACTTGGGAATACATTTGGAATTAATTTTGATGTAAAATATTTAAATTGTAGATGATATTGAGAGATTCTGGTTCTTCTTTCATTACTAGTTCCTTTTTTTTTTTTTTTTTTTTTTTTT
>NW_019647605.1:6527-7200 GCF_002806865.2 Cucurbita pepo subsp. pepo
GTGATAATCTAGCTTATGTGGTTAGAACCCCATGCCATCAGCTTTAAATTTTAATATGATTATGAAGATTTTTGCTTGCAGTTAGTGGACATTCCTGCAATTTTTGTGCTAAAGGATTGAAATTCAGGTGTTGAAGTATACAAGATCCTGTCAGACTTGATCTATGTCCTTGGCATCTTGAAAATCATATGAATTGAATTTCTCCAAAATACATTATTCTCTTTTTGTGTTTCCTCTTTTCTTGTAGTTGATAAATTCTATCTTCAGTTTCTGCCTCCTAATAATTCCCGATAAATTGCTCCGAGGGTTTGTGATGTAAGTTTGATATATCTTCTAATTAGAAAGCGTAGTACATTACCAATTTCCTGATTGTCTTTACCTCGAAAATTCACAATGAAAAAAAACTGGTATTTCTGATAACCTCTCTCATGTTAATAAAAATGATGGCTTCAGCGTTGTAGTGTCATTGCATCGGTGGAAATTGATGTATTCTTCTTTATTGTTGTTTTGGGAGGGGATGGAAGAAATTGTAAATTGAATGTTTTCTTCTTGCTTTTCAGACTGTTCATGAAGGACGCATCCATCAACTCAAGCTATTTTGTGGACAGGATTACCCTGATAATCCTCCGAACGTTAAATTTCAAACTCCGATTAATATGACCTGTGTCAATTC
>NW_019647606.1:0-395 GCF_002806865.2 Cucurbita pepo subsp. pepo
TAGATCTTGTAATTTTATACCAACAAGTGCCACCGTAGGGGTAGGTCAAGTATTGGAAATATAATTACTATCTTTTCATTCCCAAGAGTTCACCCTGATATTGACCCATGCAAACACCTTCCGTATGGGGACGGTCCAAAAGCCGCCATGAGGCCCCGCATGGATCTCACGTTATGAACCAATAATGGAGACCATAGGATATGTTGACACATTTCCTTCTCTCATTTACTATAAATACTTTCTCAAGATTCACCTTGATATTTACTCATGCAAACACCTTCCATGGGGGATGGTCTAAAAGCTGCCACGAGGTCCCACATGAATCTCACGGTGTGAATCAATAATAGAGAATGTAGGATATCCTGACATGTGTCCTTAATATCTTTATATTGACC
>NW_019647606.1:6878-7200 GCF_002806865.2 Cucurbita pepo subsp. pepo
TTTGAGTCTTATGCTTGAAGCACCAAAGTAGGCAACATGATTTTTAGAGATAGTTTTCACTCCCAGGAGCAATTCAAAATAGGNACCAAAGTAGGCAACATGATTTTTAGAGATAGTTTTCACTCCTAGGAGCAATTCAAAACAAGTAACTAATGTGACCATATCATTGAAGATGCAAGAAATTGTGGGGGCCATCAGATGCCAAATTTGGATTCCCAAGGTCCAAATTTTAGGTATGAGATTATATCCTAGGAGGCATGTGAGTAAGGAAAAAGCATGCAACAAAAAATGGTGTTGGTTTGTGTGGATAGTTTTCACTCTT
>NW_019647607.1:0-374 GCF_002806865.2 Cucurbita pepo subsp. pepo
TTAGATTAGGCTCGATGATTTAGAATAGAATTTAGAAGAAAAGANTTCGGGACGTTTGAAGCACGGGCAAAAAAAAAAAAAAAAAAATAAGTCGAGGTATACGAGATGTTTTTTAAAATATTTGTGGGAAATGATCAGGCTTAGTAATTTAGAATAAAATGTGAAGAAACATAGGGTATAAAACAGTAAAAGGGGTCGTAAATTTGAAAACCTAATTAGGAAACCCTAATCCGGGACGTTTGAATTACTTGCTGAAAAATTGAGTAATAGGCTACATTTTATGACATTTTAAAATTTATGTGGGAAATGATCAAGCTTAGTAATTTAGAATAGATTGTCGAAGAAACGTAGGGTATAAAACAGTAAAAGAGGGC
>NW_019647607.1:6827-7196 GCF_002806865.2 Cucurbita pepo subsp. pepo
AAAAAAAAAAAAAAAAAAAAAAAAAAAAAAAAAAAAAAAAAAAAAAAAAAAAAAAACGAGTTATACTAAATGTTTTTAAAAATATTTGTGTGAAATGATCAGGCTTAGTAATTTAGAATAGAATGNTTGGGAAATCATCATACTTAATAATTTAGAATAGAATGTCGAAGAAACATAAGGTATAAAACTGTAAAAGAGGGCGTAAAATCGAAAACCTAATTTGGAAAGCCTAATCCGGGACGTTTGAAGCATGTGCTAAAAAATCGAGTATTGGCGACAATTTAAGAAATTTTTCTCCAGAATGATTAGGCTTCATGACTTAGAATAGAATCGAAGAAAAGGAGTGTATAAAATAGTAAACGATTGCTT
>NW_019647608.1:0-571 GCF_002806865.2 Cucurbita pepo subsp. pepo
AGTTCGAATTTGGTTGGGCCCAACCTAAGGGCCACTATTCTTGGACAAGAACCAAGAAATCATTAAGAAAAGAGTGTTGTATCCAAGCACCCACTATGAACATGGTTAAAAACCTAGGACCACTATTCTCGGACAAGAACCAAGAAATCATTAAGAAAAGAGTGTGGTATCCTCCAAGCACCCTCTTTTAACTTGTAATCCGTGCTTCGAGAACCCACCGAAAATGGGTCATGACTCCGTTTTTGTTTTCACTTACTCCTCAATCTATAAAATGTCTCCTATTTTTATTCATTTTCTTTTTACTTAAATATCAAAATCTTAAATAAAAAGGAAGAGCTCTCTAGAATATTCTTTGCCAGTAATTTCACATAATTTAACATTTTAAAAATCGGTATATTCGTAATTTCATGTAGTCTTCCTAAGTTTTTCGGCGACATTGTTTGTTGTCCAGCTTGATAATGTGAGTTTGTAACCCATCCGTTAGGGTTCTTGGAATGATTCTCTAGATTATCCCTTCCATGTTGGGAGTTGGGCCATGGGTCTTGGGTGAAGGAACCGTTGGTTTACCGCC
>NW_019647608.1:6983-7194 GCF_002806865.2 Cucurbita pepo subsp. pepo
GGATGAAGTTGCAAGCATCATTTCATGAGTGGTTAGAAAACTTTATTTATTATTTTAATTTCATAAAGTTTGTAATGCTCAAATTGACTTCGTCTTCTGTGGAGATTTGAAGGGATCGAAATTAAATCATGGCCACTAACTTTTTTTGTTGGGAGAATATAAATACCCATAAATTATTATGGAAAAGCATATTTGTGATCAATGAAATTGA
>NW_019647609.1:0-678 GCF_002806865.2 Cucurbita pepo subsp. pepo
AAAAAAGGGAAAAAAAGAAAAAATAAATTAGGTCACAAAGAGGCAAACCCGTCATTTTGCCCTTATTACTTAAGGGATCTCTTTTGGGTGAGACATAATTTGGAAAAGAGAAAAAAGAGGGGAGAGGAAGAAGAAAGAAGAGGGAAGAAGATTAAGGTTTTGAGGAAGTTGGAGGAGATCGGATCTGAATGGACGTCGGAGATTCGAGTCCCCAATCTAAACCGTCAATAGTCCGAGACAAGGTGCTCTCACGAATCGCACCTTCCTATTTCATCAAAACGTCCAAGAACTTCAGGTTACTCCATAAGTGTCTAGATCGAGAAATTATTAAGATTTTCGTGTGTTAGTGACGTTTTGTGTTGATCCTTGGACTCTTACCCTCAACAGCGCTATCTGGTTAAGTGTTGGAGTGAAGGTGGCCAAGATTGGCGTTCGAATCGGAGTTTCAAGAAAACGTGATTTTTGGTAAGAGCTCGTATTTTTTTCNGTTGGAGTGAAGGTGGCCAAGATTGGCGTTCGAATCGGAGTTTCAAGAAAACGTGATTTTTGGTAAGAGCTCGTATTTTTTTCTCCGAATTCGAACTCAAATAATAAGATCTGTGATTTTCAGAAAATTTTAAGAAAATTATTTCGAAGGAGTAGAATATGAGATCTACAAGGTTCGTGAAGAAAATTTGT
>NW_019647609.1:6698-7193 GCF_002806865.2 Cucurbita pepo subsp. pepo
CTATCGTTCTATCAATCTATCACAAACATATCCATTTCTACCCGTAGCCTAACTGTATTCTTCCATCAATCTCTCTTATCCATATCACTCCGGTATGTAACCTAATCTTAACGTTTCATGAACGTATTTTGCTCCTATCGTTACATTTCGTTTTGTGCATCCTTCTCGTATCCTATCTCAAACATATCATTGAACACATCTGCATGGTNTATTTTGCTCCTATCGTTACATTTCGTTTTGTGCATCCTTCTCGTATCCTATCTCAAACATATCATTGAACACATCTGCATGGTTATTTTCCATGGTTACTGTTGTAGAAAGAAAAGTATATACAACTATTTAAGTTAGTTTGAGCTTTACTACTCTCTGTATTTACCATCTACCATGTGCATATACCTTTTCCTCTATATTTAGTTTGTGGTTTTTAATTCCCTAATCTTTTTTTTTTTTTTTTTTTTTTTTTTTTTTTTTTTTTTTTTTTTTTTTTTTTTTTTT
>NW_019647610.1:0-326 GCF_002806865.2 Cucurbita pepo subsp. pepo
AAAGGTTGTAATAAATAATTATTGGAAAAAAAAAATTAATTCCCCAGGTGAGTGAACCACCAATTATTCATCATGTTTTTCAAAATAAAAATTAAAGTTGGATCTATAAATAATTAAATAAATAAATAAAGAAAAGTAAAAGAAAAATGTAGCAATTATCTCTACAATTTGCTTTTCATTGACCAATAGTATTGACACGGACCATTGTATTTTTTTTCATTAGTATGTCGATATCTAATATTGTCAACCAAATCCACTNTAAATATCAACATATAATATTAATAATAACCCTCTTCCTCGTTTTAAATAGTAAATTCTTATGCGAC
>NW_019647610.1:6935-7192 GCF_002806865.2 Cucurbita pepo subsp. pepo
TAAAATTGGCGGCGATATATAATGAGTCAAAGCGTATAAATATATGTTAACAATGAGTTTTGATATATATTGATGTTAGTATGACATAACAGTACAACTTCTAAAACATGACAAGACTAAGATTGTTATTACATGCAACTTTGAAAATCTTTTAAAGTTTACTTAAGATGAAAATGGTTAGAAGATAAAAGATCTCTAAAAAAAAAGAAAAAAAAAACTTTTATTTAAGATCCCAAAAATGAATTTTAAAACATAAA
>NW_019647611.1:0-2248 GCF_002806865.2 Cucurbita pepo subsp. pepo
AAGAAAAAATAAAATAAAAATCTATTATTTATTTACGCTTGCTCTCTCTCTCTCTCTCATTGTCCTTCGCATTCAACGACTTCAGATTCCCGCCGTTTCAAGCCAACACGATTACCCTATTATTTATTTAATTTTTTATTGCTAAAAACTTTTGAGAATCTTTTATTTTTTTTATTTTTCTCCAACTACAAATACGAGGGTCGTTAGAAAGCAAAAACTGTGCAGTAAATTACATTCCGCGACTCTGTCTGATCCTTCTTCTGCTTCTAATCCAAAAGGTGATTTGTTCTTCTCTTTTTTCTTTTCAATCTGCATTTCAGCTTCATTTCTCTGCAACCAACTTTTCTGGATCTGTGAGTGCGTCTCTGTCGTCTTTTCCTTTTGACTTTGATTACGAATATGGAACTCTGTTAAAGATTCCCTTATTCTACCTTTGAAATGTGCGAGTCGGAGTACATTGTTCTGATGGCCTTCTTTTTGAGTCACTGCAGGATTTGAGAAATGGCTCGCAAGAAGATCAGAGAGTTCGATTCGAAGAGATTGTTGAAGGAGCACTTCAAAAGGATCTCTGGCAGAGAACTGCCCATCCAATCAGCTCAAGTGAGTGTTCTTTCATTATTTTTCTAAACCTCAAATTCTAGAAATCTTGTTCCTACATTTTTCATTCCTTGACATCTTCTTCACATTATTGCCTG
Organism: Cucurbita pepo subsp. pepo; assembly: GCF_002806865.2. NCBI lineage: Eukaryota > Viridiplantae > Streptophyta > Magnoliopsida > Cucurbitales > Cucurbitaceae > Cucurbita > Cucurbita pepo. Next base: position 696 of record NW_019647611.1, read on the forward strand.
TTCAAGGATCCTCTTCACTTGAAACTAGTCATTCACTCAAGAACCATCTCCTCCTCCTTCTTCTTTCTGTATTCTTTATATGAGTTTCGGTTTATTGAGTTTCACTACCTCTCCATTTTTCGTTTTTCTGGGTACTGCGTCCGACAATAGTTCAAATTACCCGCACCATACTCTTTTCTCCCCTTTTTAAATTTTAATATTGTCTGTGGTTCATTGTTTTTCCTTTTCCCGGCCTGAAAATTTCCTCTCAACATCCGCAATCTTGGCCGACGTGAGTGCAACTTACCAGTTTGAGTGCTTGGATTCGTTTTTATAAGTCGTCTTCTTAAATATCATTATATCAGATCTAGTCTGATGTTGCCACCCCTGGCTTTGCTGACTATAGAATCAAAATCATGAATAGACATGATTTTGTCTCATATTTTCCCCCTTTCAGGACGTAGTTGATTTTGTACTAACTAAAATCTGGCACAGGTCACTGAATCAACTGATTTCAATGAGCTTGTTGAGAGGGAACCTTGGCTTTCGTCATCAAAATTGGTCGTGAAGCCCGACATGTTGTTTGGAAAACGTGGGAAAAGTGGTCTAGTTGCCTTAAATCTTGATCTGGCTCAGGTTGCTGCATTTGTCAAAGAGCGCCTTGGCAAAGAGGTGTTGTTTTATTTCCTTGTCTTTCTAAGCTATCTGCTCATGATTATTGTTTGTTTTCTGTCAATCACATTTCATTTCCTCCTCTTGCTTAGTGATCCTTTTACTGTGTTTTTCTCTTTCATAATCAGGTATCAATTGGTGGATGTAAGGGACCCATCACAACATTTATTGTGGAACCCTTCATTCCGCACAGTGAAGAATACTATCTTAATATTGTCTCAGAGAGGCTTGGGTGCAGCATTAGCTTCTCGGAGTGTGGAGGAATTGAAATTGAAGAGAACTGGGATAAGGTATTGTTGCTGTTGAACCATTTTAATAACAATATTTTGAATATAAGTGTTCGTTAGTGGATTACTCTTCCTGTTTGATTTCTATCACCTCCCAAATTTGACTAAGTTTCAATAATACTCTGTTTTATTCAGGTTAAAACCATATTTATCCCCACAGGAGTGTCTCTCACTTCAGAAATATGCGCTGAGTTGGTGGCAACCCTTCCTTTGGAGGTGTAACTTTACATCGATTGAAATTGATTTTTGGAGTGTTATTTCTTTGTTGATACTAATATATAAATATCATATAAAACTGTTGTCTACATAATTTGTGAAAGCTTAAAATCTGCTAAAAACCATGGTTATACTATTTTCGTTTGAAGCTTATTTATCTGAAATGGTTATTTTGTCATGGAAAGTCAAGATACTCATTTGCAGACCAGATAGTTGACATAAATTTGTTCTTCAATCCAGATCAAGGGAGAGATTGAGGAGTTCATCAGGGCAGTTTATACCCTATTCCAAGGTATGTTGTTTGTTTGGGGTGTGAACTTAATTGTTAAACTATTGTTGGTATCAAAAACTGAAATTGGTAGGTTATTATTTGATATATTTCAATATTGTTGTTAGGAT
>NW_019647611.1:6877-7190 GCF_002806865.2 Cucurbita pepo subsp. pepo
TTCCTTCCTTCCTTCCTTCCTGCGGACCCTCAACTCTACTCAACATCATCCCCATGCTTCTTCAATCCCTTCCCCATTCTCCCCTCTCAGATCTCTCTGGAGATTGCCTTCTCTGCTAACCCTTCATCCATGGTACCAGATGGACTGAATTTTTAGTTATGGAACTGGAACTCTGTTTCTTCTTATGCCATGCCGTTTTTACTCTTTTTCCACTCCTCCATCTTGCTTCTGCTACCCTCTCCCCTTCTGGTGTCAACTACGAAGGTTTCTCCCTTCCTTCCTCCATTTTCTTTCTTCATTCTACTCTTTTCTA
>NW_019647612.1:0-139 GCF_002806865.2 Cucurbita pepo subsp. pepo
AGACATCGCCCCTTTGTTCGACAGGAACACTCTGATACCATCTTAGGAATCACGGATCTCCACAATGGTATGATATTGTCTCTTTAAGCATAAGCTCACATGGCTTTACTTTGGGCTTCCCCAAAAGGTCTCATACCAA
>NW_019647612.1:6768-7189 GCF_002806865.2 Cucurbita pepo subsp. pepo
GTACCGTTGCACTATTGTTTTCAATCTATAAAAAGTAAAATAGAACTATTATGATTCAAACATTTAACTCAATATGAACAATTATCATAGAATTCATCAAGGTTAAAATATACAATCAGTTTTTGCAAGGGGATATAACAAAAAGAGAAAAAATTACCCGTTATAGCATTCGAGGAGACTAAAGAAAGAAAGACGGCGCACGAGAAAGGTAGGGAGAGGAATGGATGCATGGATTGTAGAGAGGTAAAGAGAGAAATGGATGAATGGATTGGCGTGGAGAGAGGAATGGATTGCAGTAGAGAGAGAAATTGATTGAAATGAAATGGCAGAGAGTGCTATTGCCAAGAACTCACTCAGAGGGAAAGAGAAATTCACTACACAGCAGAGAAGGAAAGAGAAATTTCTTTCACTACTGAGGTAA
>NW_019647613.1:0-446 GCF_002806865.2 Cucurbita pepo subsp. pepo
TTTAGCCTCATCTTTTGGCTGTTCCAAATCTTGTATAGGAAAGTTAATTTCTTTGATTCAAGGGTTTTGTATTCGACAAAAACTTCGATTGTTGGGCGTAGATTATGATTGTCTTATCACCACGCTCCAAAGTTCGCTCCCATCCACGACCAACTCCTAGCCTGAAAAAAAATTTAAACATGGAGTGAATAAAAAGTCAATTAGTAGCCTACTTGTAGGCTCTTAATGNATTTAAACATGGAGTGAATAAAAAGTCAATTAGTAGCCTACTTGTAGGCTCTTAATGTCAACCTTAAGCTAGGATGTTATCTTTTATTGTGTCTTCAGGGTCTTGGCACTTAGAGCTTATAATCTTACCTGTCACTTACTGATCCTAAAAACTTTTCTCTAAAGTTCCTCATCATCTTGCTCATGATACATAGTGTAGGGCATCCCACATAAAAAAG
>NW_019647613.1:5905-7186 GCF_002806865.2 Cucurbita pepo subsp. pepo
GTTGTATTTCATGCTAGTTTGTCGTTTTGCATATCAATCATATCATATCATTCATGTCGCACATATGTCATATCATAACGTTTTTATTCTTTCAGACATAACAATCCACATCATGCACATATCATATTATATATCATAACAGTCACATGACATATCCCGAGCATGTCTTCAACATATCATATCTTAGCATATCATATCATATCATAAACATATCAATTCATCAAACACAGCATAGCAATCACATCTCATAGAACATACATATCATTTCATAACATTTTGGATATATGGGCATATGACATGTGCGAAGCCACGGGCACGTGTCATCATACAACACACAATTATAACTAGACGACAATAGGGTCACTTACTTGTTTGGCCTAGGGTGAAGCTATTACGGCCCTTTGACGCTAGCTTAACACTGCTCTCTAAAATTTAATTCTAGTTAGGAGTCCAATATCATAAATTAGAATTCTAATATGAGAATTGGCTCACCTAGTTTTGCATAAAATAATTTAAACTAGCTACGTCTAATTATGCATAAATACTTTAAACTTACTCCAAAAATAGTAATCTTAAATGCTTCCGAATAATTGAAACTAGAAGCAAAGGTTTGATTGTATCAAATCTAAGCTGAATCAGCCAAAATGCAACCTTGAGCGATAAAAAAGTGTACTCGTCGACTGACTCAAACCGTTCAATTAGGATGATAAAATAACATGAGGGCGGAGCTCCCTTCTATAGTGGAGGTCAACCTACCACTTCTCAACTTTAGCAATGTCAGAACAAAGTTTCCATCTTTTTGTTCTTTTGGTTATTACCATAATAACGTCATTTAATCAATAAAATAAATAACATGAATTTAAATAAAATAAATAAATAATAAAATAAAATATTTTTCTATTCTAACCTAAGGGCCACAAAAACANCTAAGGGACACAAAAACAAAATATATGTATCTACCCTAACTTTAGTTTCATGGCCGTCACTACGACGTAGTCATCCGTACATAAATGTCTTACCTTTATGTAGTCCTACCTTGAATATTTTTGTTCAAAAAGAGACTAAAAATAATATAACATATTAACAGACTTATTAAAAGAAAAGAAAGAAGGCATACACATGAGATTTCGACAAACAAATTTAATTCATGGAATGAAATTTAATTTGTATACTTTAATTTCTTTCAATATGCACACGTGACTCGAATCGCTTATTCTCAACAAGTTGATTTTGCACTTTGGGTGTAATAGCCCAAAAATAAATAAAGAAATAAACAAATAA
>NW_019647614.1:0-373 GCF_002806865.2 Cucurbita pepo subsp. pepo
ATAAAATAGTAAACGATTGCTTAAAATCAAAACCTTATTCCTGGACATTTCAAGCACGTGCAAAAAAACAAAAAAAAAAATCGAGTAATACAAGATGGTTTTTAAAATTTTTGTGGGAAATGATCAGGCTTAGTAATTTAGAATAGATTGTCGAATAAACATAGGGTATAAAACAGTAAAAGAGGGCGTAAAATCGAAAACGTAATTTGGAAACCCTTATACGGGATGTTTGAAGCACGTAATAAAAATTCGAGTAATAGGCGACAATTTAAGAAATTTTTGTGGAGGATGATTAGGCTTCATGACTTAGAATAGAATTTCGAAGAAAAGGAGTGTATAAAATAGTAAACGATTGCTTAAAATCGAAACCTTA
>NW_019647614.1:6870-7186 GCF_002806865.2 Cucurbita pepo subsp. pepo
AAAAAAAACTGAGTAATACTAGATGTTTTTTAAAATTTTTGTGGGAAATGATCAAGCTTAGTAATTTAGAATAGATTGTCGAAGAAACAGAGGGTATAAAACAGTAAAAAATGGTGTAAAATCGAAAAGCTCATTTGGAAACCCTAATCCTAGACGTTTGAAGCACGTTCTAAAGTTATAGGTGACAATTTCAGAAATTTTTTTGGGGAATGATTAGGCTTCATGACTTAGAATAGAATTTAAAAAAAAAAGAAGTGTATAAAATAGTAAACGATTGCTTAAAATCGTAAAATCGAAAACCTAATTTGGAAAACCT
>NW_019647615.1:0-296 GCF_002806865.2 Cucurbita pepo subsp. pepo
AAAAAGGGATATAGGAATAGACAGAAATAGATGAGAATAGATAGAAGCTGCAGTGTTTTATTAATGTCTACTGACTGATGCATAAAGGGTTACAAAATTCCCGGTATTTATAGCCTATACACTGGACCAGAAATAGTAAATCATCAAAATCTAGATAAATTCAAATCTACTAAAATCTGTGTAGTTTGAATATTTGAATTATATCTTAACTACTTTAAATCATATCTTCATTTTGAATACTTTGAATCATGTCTCAACACTCCCCCTTGATTCAAAGTTGCAGATGTAAGTATAGA
>NW_019647615.1:2342-7182 GCF_002806865.2 Cucurbita pepo subsp. pepo
GACTTCATTACTCGGACAAAAATGACCAAGTATAATGAATCCAATCTCATCCATTACTCTTTTTTGTTCTTCTCATTACAAATGGAAGTAAGAAAGAACTCTACTCATCAACAAAATCCGAACAAATCAAAGATCATGGCAAGTTCCATGCAAATAGAAGTTGGTGGAAGAAAACGGACAACGAGCTACCTAATTCAATAATTACAATTAAAGAAATTAGAATAATTAGAATACTTCCACTCTATACGAGGCCCACATAGCCTTTATTTGAATTACTTCTTTTCTTTTTATTTTTATGGCACCATTCTAGAGGATCACATGTTTCACACTTTGTAAGATTAAAAAATATAAATCTCGGTTGAGTAAGTGAGGGAACAACGTGATTTGTTTGATGATCACTTTCTAACTACGAAGGAAAAAGAAAAATTAAGAAAGTTTGGGTACAAAAGGCAACATCATATCAACCTTGTTTAACCCAAAATTGAGCAACCAAAGGCAATAATGGAGGTTTTGGAGGTTTGCAATATCACTCCCTCTACTTCCCCGCTCACTCACTTCTCTCTCCCGCTCACTTTCTCCGATCTTGTGCAATTTATATCCCCACCCACCGAGCGCATTCTCTTTTACTCCTTGCCCGCCAATGACCTGCCTCGCTTCGATTCAATTCTCCAAACCCTCAAACATTCTCTCTCTCTCACACTCTCCCATTTCCTCCCTCTCGCTGGCAACCTCGTTTGGCCGCAACACTCCCCGGAGCCCTTTATTGTTTACAACCCTGGCGACTCTGTTTCCCTCACTATTGCTAAAACAGAGGCTGATTTCGACCATCTCTTGTCAAATCATGTTCGGAAGGCAAAGGAATCTCATTTCCTCGTACCCCAACTCCCAACATCCGACACCATTGCTCCACCCATGTCTCTTCAAATCACTTTATTCCCCAAAAGTGGGTTTTCCATTGGCATCATAACCAGCCATGTGGTTGTTGATGGGAAAACATCCACCATGTTCTTGAAATCATGGGCTTCCATTTGTAGTACACTCAATTGTACTAATAATAATAATCTCCCCACGCTGCCCCCGGAGTTGACACCATTTTTTGACCGAACAGCCGCAAAGGATCCAAATGGGTTGGAAAGATTATACGTTAAGCATTATGGAGCGTTTGTTCGTCAACCCAAAATACTTGTACTTACCCCAAAAAGGGTCATCTCAGACGATGTGGTGCATGCCACATTTGAGCTTACACGCATTGACATAGAGAAGTTAAGGAGAAAAGTAGCAACAAATTCTACATCCACTCGTCATCTTACAACTTTTGTATTGACATACGCCCTTATCTCAACGTGCATCGTCAAAGCGGAGCGAATTGAACCGAAAAGTAAGATTGCTTTGTTCTTCGCTGTGGATATGCGGCCTCGTATGGGAGCTCTAGGGGGACTCAATTATTTTGGTAACGGTGTAATTGGGTTGGGAGAGTTTTTGGAAGCGAAGGAATTGGAGGAAGAAAATGGGATGGCAATGGTTGCAAACAAGATTAGTGATAGAATAATGGAGATGGAGAAAAGTGTGAAGGAGAATAAAGTAGTGGAAATGGTGGAAGAGATTTTAGGTCGATGGGGGAGGGAGATGCCCATATCTAAAATGATTGTAGCGGGAGGATCGCCAAGGTTTGGAGTTTATGAGATTGACTTCGGGTGGGGAAATAGTAAGAAAGTGGAGATGGTTTCGATAAACCCGAATGGAAGTTTTTCGATGACGGAGAGTAGAAGTGGGAATGGAGGAGTGGAAGTTGGAGTTATTTTGCCTAAAGATGTCATGAATGTTTTCTCTTCTTTGTTCTACGAGGAAGTGAAAGAATAGTGTTCATTATGTACGCATTTCTTTTACAAATGGTTTAATCAAGCCACCAATTATGTGTTACTTTTCATGTTGTTTCATAATCTATTTGATACGTTAAGTTTAGATATGGACTCTTTTTTCTTTTATGTAATGCTCCTAATTTTCTCTATCCTAATTAGTGACGTTACCTTGTACTCATATAAGGAAAGTGCGATAGTTTATGTAAGATAGCCTCAAAAATGACAATACGTCTATTATTATAAGTAGATCATACTTGGAGGAAAAACAATGACAACAACCTAACCTAGAAGTAATCAACAGCTAACTAGAAGAAATAATTGCAATAACTATGAACCCAAAAAAATCCAACAAGACCCATACGACACTACAACCCTTCCTTAAGATTTTCATGGCCTTCGCAGCATCCACCGTTAGCCGTACATGGGAGCCTTGCCCTTACCTGAAAATACGGGTAGCACGTGGCTTGAGTATTATATAAAATACCCAGTAAGTCGCCCCACTGTTGAGGTTAAGCATATAATCATACATAAGGATACATGCGGTCGCACACAATACACATACATGAGCACAAGTGTCAAAAGAAAGAAACTGAAAGAGTGGTCTGTCTTCCATTCCTTCCCATGGCCTTAGGTCCTTGCCTTGTCTGGGTGGGGGTGGATGCATGGTACTTTCCCACACATGGCTCACATGCGTGATTGTGGGCCCACCAGGTGAGTTTGCATGTGAACTCCCTAGGCCTGGCTTGGTCGGGTATGTATGACATACAATACTGGACGCCACGGAAAAGGAGGGCTTGCATGATATCGTGGCAAACACAATATCGAATGTACGCGTCCATACCATCAGTAGTTTAGCGGGGGAGTGCCCCATGTACATAACCATAGCGTGCATAAGGTCCTTAAGGTTTACCTCCATGGCATTATACATACAACGTTCCATCCCCTCACCGCATTACATAGCATAACTGGTTTAAACATCGAGTAAGCATATCGTAGCATACTAGTCATCACATTCATGGCATGTGGGGTTCTCATTACAATCATGACATGTCAATCAAGCTCATACATACAGGGTAGCAAACCGTATCACAAACATCACATACATAGCATTTCACTGCAAGAAACATATAACCTAGCATACGTCAACAACACACATGGTGCATGCAAGGGCCACAGGGCACGCACCAACATATATACATAACTAACGCCAACAATAAGATTACTTACCTCCTTGGCCTTGGCCGAAGTCACTCACCACGCTAACCCCGGCGCCTAACTACCTCCTATAAGACAACATGATATACTTAGAGTCATTTCACAACTAGCTCTTATGCCTAGCTACTAAGGTACGTCCCTGTCACAAACTGTTCTATCAAAATGGAGTTATACTGACCTCAGATGGTTGAAACAAGGGTGGGAATTGCTCCAGAAGGGTTGGAAACCTAGGAATCAATATATTATATGTATGTCGAGCCGCTAAGCCACACCGCCAAGTTGAGAGCGCAACAAAGCCGCTGACAACGCCGAAACCGATGGGCTGCAAAGGACATTGACGACGCAGGGTTCCTGGATGCGTCTCTGGGTTGGGCCAAAAGGGAACAAGGCCCAATGGTGGTGTCTGAGCGCGGCCTGCGAGGTGCGGCTTGTACGCTGACCGAGACGAACTTGCGGAATGTCAAAGGGGCAACTCACGGCCGCCGCTTCGTCTTCCTTGCCCGAAAGCCTCGACAACCCTAATCAAGGAACTCGACTACTGCCGCCGGTGGAATGGTCGTCGTCCGTCCGCCTGTCTCTGGTGGCGCGTCTGTCCCTCCTTGCCTAACGTACCCTGGCACCAGGTTGCTCCTATCTAAGGACTCACAGAAGTCTGAAGTCTCAAGACATTTTCGATTCCTCACCTAAATCTTTCGTCTCCTCCCTCACAGGTACGACAGTGGTTCAAAAAGAAAAGACTACTAAGGTAGCTAGGGTTTAACATGAGGATTCAAGGAATTAATACGCCCTTGTTGGCAAAGGTATGTCTCACCAGAAATCTCGTGAATTCCGGTGAGATTTAAGGCGCGTTCTCCTTTTTGAAACCCTTATCGTTACATTTTCTCTATAGCTCTTACAAGAGTCCAAGATGAACTTAGAGGTGAAATTAAGAAGAGTGAAATCGTTTAGTTAATAATATTCCAAATAGTACCAAAAGAATAATTTATGTGAAGTTGGAATAAGTTTTGATAAAGTATTGATTCACTAATTATATATTTGAATGAGTGCTGGTCATGTTACTCCATCATGTATGATATGATCACATTACTTACTTTTTACTTCTAAGAATGAAAATTGTCTCTTCAAACCAACACGAGTGCTTTCAGCATATTTTGTCGTTACTCACATGCATCCTAGGAAACTTTGTAGAAAGTCAACCAATATAGACTTTCTTCAAGAAAAACAAGTTTTACCCTGAAGTTCCTATAATTGAGTTACTATAAAGAAAAGTGCATTGTAACAACTCTATTTTTCTACTCAGATAAAGGAGCTACTACATGCATGGTGTCACAACCTAACTATGAAGAGAGTTGGTTGGGATCCTCAAGTTGTGACAGAAGAAGCGACGACCCACAAGTGGCGCATATTTGGCCACACGAGGGCCTAGACGAGTGCCATGATGCGACCGTGGAGGATGGTGCATTATCTAACACACCACACATAGTGAGCATTAAAGACAAATCGAGACATAAGCAAGATAGAGACATTGAATAGACAAGAGTGGCAAAGATAGGCTTGTTGAAGGGCCAGATAGGGTCCGGGTCAGATAGGGTCCGGGCCTTAACCTCAAAAGTTGGGTTTCCAAAAGGAATTTAGGCATGCGGTTATGGAGTTAAGTCTGTCCATATGAAATATGAATGCTCGCCAAATTTTGTGTAAATCGGACACCGGACAGACACTACATGCATTATATGACCGTTCGCCAAAATCATGTCTATGCGTGAAAG
>NW_019647616.1:0-264 GCF_002806865.2 Cucurbita pepo subsp. pepo
TGATTGTTAGTTCTGGAATTAATTTTTTTTTTGTTCCAGAATTACCATCCATTTTATTTGTTGGTTCTGGAATTACCATCCTCATCTCATCAATTTTTTTTTTGTTCTAGAATTACAATCCCTTTTCTTTATTCTTGAATTACCATCCATTTTCTTCATGGGTTCTAGACTTACCCTCCATTTTCTCTCTATTCTAGAATTACCATCCCTTCTCTTTGTTGGTTCTGGAATTACCATCCATTTTCTTTATTCTATAATTACCAT
>NW_019647616.1:6797-7182 GCF_002806865.2 Cucurbita pepo subsp. pepo
ATTACTCTATTTTGACACTCAAAATTCTACTCAAATTGGTGGGATTATGTGGCAAGCATGCAAGTTTAAGTTAACCAAATTTTGACACTCAAAATTTCATTCAAATTTGTGAGGTTTATTTGGCAAACATGCAGGTTCGGTTAAACCAAATTTTGACGCTCAATATTCCACTAACTCAAGCATGTACTTTTCATTAGGTAAAGTCAACCTTTTGTCTTTCTTTATTTTAATTCAACAATTAATTTAAATAATTAATTTCAAATCAAAATAATATTAAATGATTAAATAAACAATTTAATTAATATTTTACATTAAATAAAATGTCAATCCCAATAAATTCCGGTACATATTAATTATGAATCCCTATTCATAATTAAAATATTTA
>NW_019647617.1:0-878 GCF_002806865.2 Cucurbita pepo subsp. pepo
TTTTACCGTAAGCAAGGAATTTCTTTCTTGTTTGTTGGGAGCGAGTTCAGTTCCTCATTCCCGCCCGTAAGTATTCGAAGTCTTGGAATTCGATAGGTACGTGGTACGTCGCTTTGTCATTCTTTATACTTTCTCTTTATCTTTATATAGGTTGTATGAAAAAGAAAAAAGAACCTGTATTCGCTTCCCTTCCATGATCTTTCCCCTGGTCTTTATCGGTGTGTACCTGAGTTCACTAATTAATACCTTTTCGTTGATAAGGGAAGGTTTGAAAAGATCGAAGAATTAGTACAGCAGTTGTGCGATTCCGCGCTATCAAACTCCTATCTTACATTACAACCCTACTCTAAAAAAGGAATGTACTACCAGGTAGCAAAGAGTCGAGTGACTTCATACGAAAATCTTACTCGTACTTATTCACTTTCACTGCATTCCTTTAGTCCACTTTCTTATTATAACTAGGAATTCTAGCCGCCGAATGGACCTAATCTTACTATTAAAACGAAAGCCTTTGATCAGTTTAGCGAGAGAATAATCCTTTTAGTGTAAAGAACTAGTCCTAAGCCCTATAGGGATAGGGTAGGAAGACCTGTGACTCTATCGTTCACTCTTCGGATGCGGCTAAGCAAAGGTGGGTGACTGAGCGAGGTATTGGATAACCGGATGAAAGAGCTCGCCTTTTGTCGTCTAGGTGATGGATGCTACCTAGCTCTAAAGGTCCCGTTTCCTATTCTATCTATCTTCTTTATGAAAATGAAGCAGTTGGTTCCGTCATTTGTTTTCCAATGGATGGATTTCTTACTACGTTCGGGTAAGCTTGATTCGGAACTAGACACACTGAGTGAGGTAAACTCCATAATCATAATCAACTGACCACT
>NW_019647617.1:6016-7181 GCF_002806865.2 Cucurbita pepo subsp. pepo
GTAAAGTGGCTTCTCTCCTTCACTTGTCCCTAAACTCTTTTCCTCTACGGTACAGTAAAGTAGCTAATGAATGGACTCTGCCTTCTTTCCCTCGTTAAATAGAATAGAATAAAGTTTATAGGTGTTTGGTTCTTTCTCCTTCACCTTCAAGTCAAGACTCAACTCAAAACTCAACAAAAGAGAGTTTACAAACAGTAAGTAAACAAGGGAAACTGGATGGAGGATGATTCAAACACTCTGAGACTCTCCTGTAACCACTCCTTATGAATGAGACTCAACCAACCTATCCTTTCTTTACCTTTACAGTTCAAGAAAGAAGGGAAAGAGAAGGGAGACTTCTTATTCGTCATCGTTCACTACTGAACCTGAAAGTGTTGAAAGGAAAGACGAAACGAAACTCAACATGAGAGTTCACTGGAAGGAAAGACTATCGAAGAATCAATTCGACTTAACTGTAAGTAAATCCGAAAGATTCCTTCTTGATCTTGATCTTCCCCTTCAAGTGTTGAAAGTCTTCACTCTCTCTTCATTCAACAGTAAACACTCCTTATTCGTCATCGTTCACTGTCAGTCAATCCTCAACATTCTTGATCTTCTCCTGAACCAGATTGAACAAGGTAAAGCATAATGAGGCTTTCGTTTCGTCTTTCCTCTCCTGTAAGCTTAGCGTCTTCATTTATTCTTGTTTCATCTTGACTTACTCTTCCGGTTTCATTATCTCTTTTCTTTCACGAGGTAAATAGGTTAGCTAATGAATTGACTCTTTCTTTCACTTTACAGTCTCATTCATCTTTCATTGGATTCTCCCTTTTTTCTTTCTTCTTTCTATTCACATTCTATGTGGGGCTTCTTTTCCTGGTTGTAAGCGGGAAAAGCAGTCTTGCTGAGTCGTATCATATCAGGGTCTAGTCTATTCTATCTAGCCCGTAATCAGTCCCGATCCTCTTTTCGAATCGCCTTTCCTTTCGTCTAAGGTTGGTTCAATGGACTTCTTTCTTCTTCTTTTTCCGGTGGTGCAGTTCCTCACCTTGTTGAGTCACACGAAGGGTTCTAAAACATAAGCTCAATCCTATAATCTTGGCAATCTTTCCCTTCCTTTTCTTTTAGCCTATCGGTCAGCNCATAAGCTCAATCCTATAATCTTGGCAATCTTTCCCTTCCTTTT
>NW_019647618.1:0-458 GCF_002806865.2 Cucurbita pepo subsp. pepo
AAACCAAGAAACAGTGTAAAATGACCATAGTGCCCCTAAGGAAATAGAGAGTTATCCCGGTTTGTTGCCGTTCTTCAATGGAAGTTTCCTTCTCTTGAGCTCTCACGTCCACCTCTTTGCCCTAATCAATCCTTGTTGGTCTCCTTTTCTTTCTGCTGTCAACAGCTGCTGGATTAGTGTTTTCTTCTTCTTCTCTAGTTTCACAGTAGAGGCTGCTGCTGTGTAATTCGATTTTCTCCCCAAAATGTGTCTCCTCTCCTCTTGGTCTTCCTTTCCCTTTTATATTGAGCATGGGTTCCCTTTAGGGCTGAAAAGAAATAAGTAATCAACATAGGATGATGTGGATTTAAAATTTTCATGTCATCCCCCATTTGTTTCCAAATTTGCTACTCTCACATGGTTTAGCATAAATGTCTGAAATTTTACCATATAACTCAACTAAATATACAATTAAGATC
>NW_019647619.1:0-7179 GCF_002806865.2 Cucurbita pepo subsp. pepo
ACATAAGCTTTCATGGTTTTGCTTTGAGATTCCCTAAAAGGAGACAAAACACAAATGAACATGTGTCGACAATGGAGGGCTTGAACACATCGGAAAGGAGAAGGGACAAACATACAGCATTGGCAAAGGAAACAAGTTAGANTTAGTAACCAAGGAAATTGAGGAAAATTTCATGCACTCCAGGGTTCGAACACACGCTACAGGGGTTGGAGTGGTCAGTCAGCGAATGCTACATGTCGCATCAAGTAATGCTTGTAGAGATTGATAGGATATGACACATGAGAGCATATTTTTCCTTAAGTGACTAGAATATGCATTATTAGGACTAAGAGGGGTATTTAGGTGACAATGCAATATATGATTTAGAAAATTATCAAAATGAATTTAAGATGCATGCGGATTATAATGTTTGCTATTGTGCTAGAAAGGAGGAAGGCATATTGTGATCTATGTTCTGGGTGATTGATGTAATTATCTTCGTGTTGAGATTTCATAAATGTTTAGATAATATATTACGTGCTTTAGGTGATTGATAAGATTGTCTTCTTAACAAGCATTTATGAATGTTCTAAGTTAAGAATAGGGGGTTACATCTATGAAATTTTAATGTTGACCAAGGACAATACATTTCTAGTAGACCAAACACCCTAGGGTTGTAAGCGACGATTAGTGGTCGAGATCACAAAGCTCCCAAAAAGTTAGATTAGCCCGAAGAACTAATCTCAAATGACTTGAAAATGTTAGTTTAAGATTTATACCACCAAGACGCGCTAGGAACAAAGCAAACCTCCACGGCACCCATTGAATTTAAAGAGAGATTACGAGGTTGATAAAAGTGTGAACATTATCACTAGAGCCCGACTGGCTCCTATTTCTCTCCAGTACCACAATAGTACTATTTGGTCACCTAGGTCAGATTCAGTAGTACCACTTCCAAGCCGTAGATATGTAGAAACACTTGCGGTTGAACTTGACTAAGGTCAAACAGGATGACCCATCGTGGTGACTTAAATAGTTATTATTGTTTAGAGAGGGCTCGAGAGCCTAGGCTTATTGTCCTCAGTACGTGGAATGAAAGTTGAAATTTTATTTTAAACATCTATGTGGATGATCTTTTATTTAATGGGAATGATGAAAAATTGTTGAAGGAAATTAAATGTTCCATAAATAAATAGTTTGATATGGCTGACTTAGGTCATATGAGATTTTTCCTTTGAATTATGATGTTTTTATATGCCAAAGATACTATGATGTTGAAGTTTTAAATCAATTTGGCATAGAGAATTACCATTCTATTTGTAATCTCATTATTCTTGGACAGAAAATTAACAAATATGAAAATGGTGCAAAAGTGGATGTAACTTTGTATAAAGAAACAGTGGAAAGTCTGATGTATCTCGCATCGACTCGTTCTGAGCTCATTTTATTGTAAATTTGATTAGTCATGTTATGACATATCCAAAACAAACCTTTTGCAACAGCTAAAAGGGTTTTAAGGTACTTCAAAGATACCATAAATTATGGTGAAAAAGGGAGGAGTGAGTGATTTAATAGGATTAACTAATAGTAATTATGCAAGAGACATAGGAGATAGCAAGAGTACTTCAACCTATGTATTAATGATGGTTAGGTTTTGATAGAAGAATAACAAAGCCACCAACCTAAACTATATGAGTTATAATATCATTAAATATTCAATTTGACTTCTATAGCTTTACAAATAATCAAAAATAGAAACTAACCACAATTCTCATCCAATAGTTAAACTAAATACCTAAAAATACTCCTGACATCCAGAATTAGTTCAGTTACAAAAACTATGCACACAAAGTTCTTCATGCAACTTCTGACATGCTTATAATTTTAGAGATTTTGTCAACAAATGAGCAGGTTTATTTTAGGTACCACAAAATAATAAATTAACCGTTCCTTTTATAAGATCTTTCCTTCTTTTATAAGATCTCTAAGAAAATTAAATCTTACTCTTATGTGTCTGGAACGTCCATGTACAACTGGATTTTTGGATAGCTTAATAGTTGAAGTATTATAACACATTAGCTTGGTTCCTTCTATTTAAGAGTGACATCTCTTCGAGTATCCTCCTCATCCAAACAGTTTGACATGCACAGGTACTAGCAGCAACAAACTCAACTTTTGTGGTTGATAAGGTGACTATAGGCTGCTTATGAGAAGACCAAGCTACTGCTCCTCCACTCATCATAAACACATAGCTTGAAGTACTCTGGCTATCTTTCATGTATGTGGCATAGTCACTATCAATAAGTCCAATTAAATCACTAACTTCTCATTTTCTATAAAATACACCATAATATACCGTACCTTTCAAGTACCTTAAAACGCTTTTAGTTGTTGCAAAATGTTGTTGTGTTGGACATGCCATAAAACGACTAATCAAACTTTCAACAAATATGAGATCAAGATGAGTAGCTGTGAGATACATCAAACTTCCGACTATTTGTTTGTACAAAGTTACATCTACTTTTGCACCATTTTCATCTTTACCAATTTTCTTTCATGGAACAATGGGATTACAAACAGAATTCTAATTCGGTATGCCAAATCGATTTAAAACTTCAGTCGCATATTTTCTTTGATATATAAAAATACCATCTAATCTTTGTATTACCTCTATTCCAAGAAAAAATCTCATCTGATGTAAGTCATATCACACTCTTTCTTCATGGAACGTTTAGACTCCTCTGATAATTCTTGCCCGTCTCTAGTAAATAAAAGATCATCAACATAAATGCTTACAATAAGAATTTTACCTCCCTTCCTCTTGATGAAGAGTGCCTGCTCGCTGGAACTGCTTTTGAATCTTTCATTGATGAAGTAGGATTCTATTCGACTAAACCAGGTTCTAGGTGCTTATTTTTATCCGTAGAGAGCCTTTTGGATTTTGTACACATTTCCTCACTTCCCTTTTTCTCACATCCTTTTGGTTGTTCAAGAAAAATATCTTCTTTTAACTCGCCATATAAAAAAGTTATTTGACATCTAACTAATATAGTTTCTAACCTTTTTAGGCTGCAAAAGCAATGATCATTCTCACAATATCCATTCTAGCCACAGGTGCGTACAATTTCGTATAATCAGTTTCATGCTCTTGTGTGTAGCCTTTAACAACCAATCTTGTTTTGTATTTATCAACTTCTCTAGACTCATCTAGCTTGGTCTTATAAATCTATTTCACTCCTATTTTCTTTGCTCAAGTGGGTAGAACCACCAAGTTTCATGTTTGATTTTTTTTTCAATGGATTTGATTTCTTCATCCATAGCAAATCTCCATTTTGGGTATTTGACAGCTTCCTCAAAATTCATCTGAAATCATCAAGAATTCCATATTTTCTTCATCTTCTTCAGATAAGCCTACACCAGAATTATAATCTGCTAACCATACAGGTGCATGTCGATTTCTCCCCTCCCTTATTGTCAAATTCGGTGCAAGAGCTACTGGAAAATTGTTTCCAGCAACTGGTTCAATTGTTTCTGCAATCGGTTTAGTCATTCCTTCCGCAATTTCCTCTTTTTCATTTTCAGCAACTGGTTCAATTGTTTTAGCAACCAGTTCAGTCGTTGCCTCCGTGATTTTTCCTTCTTCGACTATGTTCTCATCAATTTCAATAGTTTTCCCCCAGTCCAATTTTGTTTCACTGTCAAAAAATTTCCAATCTCATTCACGATCTTCCTCAAAAGCTACATTACGACTTACTATAATTTTATTTGGATTAGACATTCTATAGCCCTTGGATTCGCTGTTGACTCCAAATAAAACACATGTTACACTATTATCTTCAAGTTTGCTTCTCTTGGCATCTGGAATATGAATTGTCCCACACATGACTCCAAATAAAACACATGATACATTATTATCTTCAAGTTTGCTTCTCTTGGCATCTGGAATATGAATTGTCCCACACATGACTCCAAATAAAACACATGATACACTATTATCTTCAAGTTTGCTTCTCTTGGCACCTGGAATATGAATTGTCCCACACATGACTCCAAATAAAACACATGATACATTATTATCTTCAAGTTTGCTTCTCTTGGCATCTGGAATATGAATTGTCCCACACATGACTCCAAATAAAACACATGATACACTATTATCTTCAAGTTTGCTTCTCTTGGCACCTGGAATATGAATTGTCCCACACATGACTCCAAATAAAACACATGATACACTATTATCTTCAAGTTTGCTTCTCTTGGCATCTGGAATATGAATTGTCTCACACATCCAAAAAATCTGAAATAATCTACTGATTGTTTCACTCCGCTCCAAGCCTCTTATGGTGTCATGTCTTTTACTGCAAGAGTCGGTGATCGATTCAAAATGTGAATCGTCCACCTTATTGGTTCAGGACATAATTTTTTAGGCATTTCTTCTCTGTCAGCATAGCTCTTACTAAGTTCATCACAATGCGATTTTTGCATTCGGCCACTCTAATTTGTTGTGGGGTATAGGCTGTGGTCAATTGTCCCTTCACTCCATGTTGTTTGAAAAAATCGCTGAATTCTGCAAAGTTGAATTCTCCTCCTCTATATGTCATTAAACATTTTATACCAATACACATTACTAATAGTGTGACGAGCCCCATGCAAAGTTAATTTCACTGCACCATTTCCCGTGATTTTCATACTTGTATTATTTCCAAGCTTGACAATGTTGGAAAATGTCTTTTTTAAGCTTGAAAACATACCTTCACTTGCACAGATATGATTTGAGCAACCATAATCTAAGAACCAAACATCACTCTTTTTTGCTTCATGTATTTCCATATAAGCAAATAACAGCATTTCATCTTCTTCTTTCAACTCTGTATAATTCAATAACTTATTCATCTTTGGACATTCATATTGAAAATAACCTAAGTCATGACTCCTATAACATTCAACAGTTGCTTTCTTGAAAGTTGATCTTCCTCTTCCGCATCCTCTGCCCCTGCAAGTTCCTCTTCATTTGTTACTTATTTCCGTTCGACCTTCGACTTTTAGAACTTGCTCGTCTCCGTTAATGCTGGATCTTCGAA
The DNA here is from genome assembly GCF_002806865.2 of Cucurbita pepo subsp. pepo. NCBI lineage: Eukaryota > Viridiplantae > Streptophyta > Magnoliopsida > Cucurbitales > Cucurbitaceae > Cucurbita > Cucurbita pepo. The sequence goes on from NW_019647619.1 coordinate 5,061, forward strand.
ATTTTTGTTCATGCACCACTAATGAACTTTGTAATTCATCAATGGACATGTTATCAGTATCTTTAGATTTCTCAATGGATACTACAACATAGGTAAATTTTTAAGTACTCACGGTGTGCATAATTTTTTATACAATTTTTTTGTTGGCATATCTTCTCCATTGCTTCTCATCTTGTTTGAGATTGTCATCACTCTTGCAAAATAATCTTTGATACTTTCATCCTTCTTCATCTCTAGGATCTTAAATTATTTCCTTAATGCATTAAAAAGAGATATCTTCACTTTTTGGTTTCCACCAAATTTTTGCTTCATTAAGTCCCAAACAATCTTGGCTGTTCGACGATCCAAGATTTGTTCAAAGACAGTAAGATCAATTTCTTGGAAGAGGTAATGCTTTACTTGGTGATATTTGAATCTAGCATCATCAAGGTGGCCCTTTTGTGCCTCAGTGAGCATTGTTCCTTCCTCTTGTTCTGAGAAACCAAGCTCTACCACACTTCATAGATCCTTTGCTATGAGCAAATTTTCCATCAGCTCACTCCAATGATCGTAGTGACCATCGGAGTGAGGGATTTTCGTTAAATTTTTGTCTTCACTCATACTCTCTCTATTTGATCACTCAAAAATTGCTACTCTACAAAGCCTAGTGGTGGCTCTGATACCAATTGTTAGGTTTTGACAGAATAATAACTAAGGGAGAAACATAAAAATTTGAGTTTCAAGTGATAATATGATTAAATACTGAACTCTGAACTTCTCTAATTTTACAAATAACCAGAAATAGAAACTAAGACAAATCTTGTAAAATACTTAAACTAAATACCTAAACATATTCTAACTATCTAAAACAAACAATCTGTATTTAACTATTTTTTACATAATCAAATTCTTCTAACAATGACAGTGGAGAAGTAATAGTTTGGTCTTCTCATACAAAGCCTATAGTCATTTTATTATCTACTGAAGTTGAGTTTGTTGCTGCTTCTTCCTGTGCATGTCAAGTTGTTTAGATGAGAATGATATTAAAAGAGATTGGTTATTCTCAAATAGAAGAATAAAACTAATGTGTGATAATGCTTCAACCATTCAGTTGTCCAAGAACCCTGTTCTACATGGACATTTCAAGCACATAAGGGTAAGATTTCACTTTCCTAGACATCTTTCACTTTCGTAGAGATCTTACAAAATAAGGAGCTATTAATTTATTGTTTTGTTGTATACAAAATCAATTTGTTGATTTGTTGGCCGCCTCTCAAATTATAAGCATTTCAGAAGTTGCGTGAAGAACTTTGATATGATAAGGAATCACTACAAGGGGAGTAAGATTCGGATTACCTTGTTGATCAAATATCTCAAGGCAAGATCACTTAATTGAGATTCGAATCACTCCACAAGCAAGATCGATCATGTCTAGCTTGAATGATTCTACATGCAACCTAAACTACATAGAATTGCAAAGAAACTTAGCCATTGGCTAAAGAAGAGCACAAATGCTTCTTTTACTATATCTTAAAGTCTACCTTACAAACACAACATACATGGCTTTATATAGCCTCAAAATGAAACTATTAAAGGCATTCCAAAAGTTGTAACATTCATACTTAATGACCATAATTAGTCATTATGTAAATGTAACCTAAACTAAATAAAATGTCTTAAAATACAATAACTCTAAATTACTCTAAATTGTAATCACCAAAAATTTATCACATGAAACTTCATTCTTCTTCAATGTGACATGAATTGAAATATCTTTTGATGATTTTAACAATAATTTCTTCACATCTTCATTGAAGCATATTGTATGATTGATGTCTCTTGGTTCATATCAAACTTGGCGTAGAGAGTATTTCTTACTTAGCTAATTCTTGAAAAATAATAATAATCTCAAGATAGGGATTCTGAGAAGAATTTGATATAGTTAAAAACCATTAAATAAAGATCATTTCTTTTCTAATAATTAGAGTACTTTTAGCTCTTTATGTTAACTATGGAGCTATTTTGGCTTTTTGTTTCTCTTTCCCATATTTTTTCGTAAAGCCATAAGAGGCCTAAGTTCTTGTTTATGTTTTGTGCTCAGTCATTCTTCTCTTAAAACTTAAATTGAGTTGCTGGTAGA
>NW_019647620.1:0-620 GCF_002806865.2 Cucurbita pepo subsp. pepo
ATTTTTCAATGAAATTTGGTGACAAAATTTGTTGTTGAAGGCAGATTTGCTGCTTTTTGGGTTTTCTAAAAAAAAAATAAATTAAATGGATTTTTGAAACAATAGAAAAGATTAAAAAGAAAAAAGAATGTGAATTTACATTTTTAATAGTATTTTTTATTTTTTTCTATTTTGGTTCTTTAGTTCTTACAAATTTGGAAAGCATTTTTTCCTTCCATCTCAATTTAATTCACCTCTAGCTTCTAAAACTCTCAATAAAATAAAATTTACTTAAAAAAAGTTAGAAAAATTAATTCTAGTGGAGGTCCTATAAAAATGATTTAAGGTTATTTTTATCTTAAAAAAATGTACTCCATAAAATTCTACCGGTAGAATCAATGATTTTTCTTGATTATTATCTCATTAAATTCATCTAGATGTGCACTATACTTTGGGTGAAGGCATCAACTAAGGTTAGAATCGAGCTTGATGATATGAAAATTGGAAATTGAAGGAAAATGACACCTCCGACCTCCATTTGTGAAAATGAAGGTTGAATAACCAGTGTTGTTGGTTGAATTGAATCCGATCAGTTGGACTATTTTTATCTATTTTGATTCACTTTGACATCTTTGTTTTAC
>NW_019647620.1:6728-7179 GCF_002806865.2 Cucurbita pepo subsp. pepo
TTCTAGAATTTCCTTTGATGAGCTCACCATAGCTCGAATATAAGTGTACAAGATTTGTTGTAGCTTCTTGGCTCTCGTCCTTGTAATTGGACCTTAAGGTATGGAAATCCCTTGGTCGTGGTTCATATCACAAATTAAGACATGGAACTTCCTACCATGCTGGATAGAAATTGAACTCACTAAAGTTTTAAAAGTGTCAAAATATGATTTTTAAAATTTCATATTTTGAGATTATCTCGAAGTTCGAGTTAGTTCTCTTACACGCCACGTCACAAACTCAAGTTGATAAAAAATTTCTACTAGGGAGAAGCACCAACATCGTTATAAGTTATGCTTCATTCTCATCTCTAGAAGAAGGGCTTGACCACCTCCGACCTTGTGCTTAACAGCCACATGCTCTAACCAACTGTGCTATTCTAGCCAATCAGTTGTTACCATCCAAGCCCAGTAG
>NW_019647621.1:0-368 GCF_002806865.2 Cucurbita pepo subsp. pepo
TGAATAGTAGTATATTTTATTTTATTATCAGGATTTAGTTATTTTCTATTTTCTTGGTACATATTATTTAGTATCTTGTATCCTATTTAANAGCCTCTGGTTGCTTTTTGGATTTATTTTTCTATTCCTTTTTCTCGTGACCAGTTGGTTTCTTCATCATTTTCTTTCCGCCAATGCCAATAGATACTTTTGGAAGATGTTCATAGTCTTTCAATAGTATCTTATATAAGCAGTTTCACGACGATTTTACCTTCATCAACAGGGCTCCATTTCGGTCTTATATCTTCAGGAACGGGCCGACTATCTCCCCTCTACTACCTTCTTCTATCATTTGACCAAGGCTAATAACATTGCTCTTAAAACTCGTG
>NW_019647621.1:6715-7179 GCF_002806865.2 Cucurbita pepo subsp. pepo
TCATGCTATAGGAATTGGTTTGGAGGAACGTCTTTGAGTGTGGGTCCTTAATTTTGAGAAATTATTCTCGGTATGTAACTCACCTGAAACGTCAGATTTTCGATCTCTTGGGTATCTTATTCTACGACGTTTCAGCTCTCGATTCCTTCATAGAAATTGTGGAAAATTTTGTTTAGAAACTATAGGAATAAGTTTGAGGAGGAATGGTGGAGAATTACTCTCGAATTTGGAAGAAACCCGAGAGTACGATACCCACAAACTAAACGCTCATAACTCTCGAATGGGTGCTCGAGTCTTGTTCCATATTTTTGCCCCTACTTCAGACTTTATATGAGGAGCTTAAACTGACATTGAAAGCTCTAGAATCATAGTGATTCGGAGATTGAACTTCTGGATAATTCATCGGAAAATCTGCTTCGATCCGGAGTTTACCGACTTTAGTTTTGAATACCAGCCGTTGGATG
>NW_019647622.1:0-2102 GCF_002806865.2 Cucurbita pepo subsp. pepo
CACGGTATTTGATTGACATAGAACTACGAATAGAAGAAACTTAAATTCAGAATTATGGTAATAAAGTACATACACTCTCCTTGAGACCAATTGAGGAGCCAGTACTTCCAAAAATCCTGGTCCATGGAACTCCCGCAACCAACCCGAGAACAAACAAATATGACTCTACAAAAAAAAAGCTTCAATAATCATCTTGACACAACAGTTTCAACCCAAAAAAATGATCTAGTTGGAGTTAAAATAGAATTACGAGGTAAACAAACCTCGATCGTACGAACAACATTGCTGTGACCTTTTGCTCTAGCAACATCAAGAGGACTCTGGCAATCATCATTCATGATCAATGGATTTGCTGAAGATTATGACACAACATATCAATTAGACTTGCTAAAAGAATTTTGAACAAATATTGAAAGAAACAATGTGTTAGTATGGAGAGATTAAGACAAACCTCCATGAGAAAGAAGTAATTTGACATTATTTTCAAGACCTCTTTTAGCTGCATGATGTAAAGGGGTACCAGCATGACGTCCTAAAATGCAATGAAAGGGTTAAGCTAACCAAAGCAGAGCTGAATATGATGCAATGAGAAGAAAGCATAAGCGAATTATAAAGAAAACTACCAGGCCGATAGGCATTAACATTAGCACCAAGTTCTATCAAAGTTCTCGCAACATTGTGAAGCTCAGGACTCATGCAAGCCACAATTAAAGGGGTTTTCGCCTCCTTATCAATCCACTATAGATATCATGAAAGTAAGAACAGCAGCACCAAATGCAATTAATCATACTCTCAAGAGGATGAGCAAATTTAACAATTACCTCAAGGCCTGCACCCTCTCGGCAAAGGGCTTTAATCCCTTCTGAATTTCCATAGCTTACTTGCTGGTAGAGCAGTTCATCTTTCGATTGTTGTTGCCCCATTCCAGACCAACCCACAAAAGCTAATCGAATAAGTTCAATCAGGTCTGGAAGAAGAAAACCCAGAATTTCGCCTAAAAATCTCCGTGGAAAATTGAATTCAAGCCCCCTTTTGAACAATGGGAGCAACGCAAACTCCCCAGGCCTGAAAGAGAATAACGAGGTAAACACATCAATGGAGCATTTTAGGTTAAATCGATCCAAGAAGTGGGGCCGATGAACAATTAAGAGAAACCAATCGAAATCTTCACCCAAAAATCAATAAAAATGAAAGAAAACCAAGAGATGCTTACGATCGATTCCAATTTCTTAAACGAGAAGGATTCTGAATCAAAGATGAAACGCGAAAATCAAATAATTCAGACCTTGATGTTACCCTTTACCTACCCTGTTCCTGAGGATCAATTTTATCGAGTTTCGCGCGATATGTCGTCCCTGGATTTTCTGACGAAGCTTCTGCGACGGAGACCGATTGTAGGGTGGGGGTCCGAAAATATCGTAGAATTTGAAGTGGAATATCAGTCATGTAAACGACATGTCGTCTTCCGCAGTTGATCTTCTCCCTTGACTATTTTGAAACGCCGTTGACTTTAAAATAGTTTTTTTTGTTCGGTCGGTCAATTTGTGAGTTGACTTTTTTTTTTGTCAAATTAATTCAACCAACAAAAAATAGAGTTACGATCCAACTCTATACTATTTTTAAAATTATTACGTAAAATTAAGAATATTTGATATTTGTGACGTAAAGATGTTATTAAATTTAATAATATAGTTTATTTAAAATATTGGAATAATGGACAACTAGAAAGAAAAAAAAATAAAAATAAATAAATTAATAAAAGGGCTATTTAGCTTTGCAAAATGATCTGTAAAGCTACAAAAAAGAGGATAAAATACCCATTTCTTTTGATTAAAAATTAAATTTTGGTATTTTTGTTGCCATTTTAATGATATGTCAAATATGTTACGGCCCCACCCCCACATGCCTCACAAATAATGTATAATTCCTAATATTTTTCTATTTTATCTATAATTAATTTATTTATAAAATACGTTATTTTCGACATTTTTTTTATAGGTCGGATTCCTGCATCTCGATGCTTGTCCGGTGAGAGCTAGCTAGCTTGCATGAAGTAATCCGTCATTAAATTTACTCGGTTTTTGTTTTTTGTTTTTTTTTTT
>NW_019647622.1:5537-7177 GCF_002806865.2 Cucurbita pepo subsp. pepo
ACCGACCCATTATACGTTGGACAACCTCAAATCTTCACAATCACAACTTTATGTTTTGAAAGCTCAGATGAGAGGTTCCCTTGATGATCATTGGAACTAAAACTAAACATTTACAATACAAGTAGGCAAGTTAGTTAAGAAAATCCTTCATGGGATCATCATGACGTACCTTCTTCATCCTATATGCCTCCATGTCCTCCGCAGTTACCTGCACACGAGGGCGCAGCACGTTGTTTTTTACCCGAACGAAGAATAAACCTAAACTTGCTATTTAAATTTTGCATAGGATCCTATCGATCAAAGCAAGAGAAAGTAATATACCTCATCATTCCATCTCACATTGTATTTACGCTTTCTTTCATCCCTCTCCTCCTTCCTTCTTTCATCCTCCTGGCGAAATAGGTAATCCCAAGTAAGAAACAAGTAAAATGCGGTGAGAAAACGGATGATAACACGAGATATTGCAGGAAGAGGGTATTAAGATTCATACCTTCTTGAGAGCTTCATTAAGTTTCTTCTGGTCGAGGACGAGATCATCAGGTACTTCACTTCCCCAAGTAGCTAGCTTTTTCTCTTCAGCTGGGGCTGGTGTATCTGTGGTGATGTTAAAAGATCATTCAGGAGTTCAATTGAACAATTTTGTACCTTAATACAATGAAGAATTGAGGATGCCAAGCATTTGATGGCTAACCGATGATAAATTTACATATTCTAAAATAAAATTATATCCATGCAAGCACTATGTTATGGAAAGAAAGCTTGAAGCACATGCATTCGGTTGAAAGCCAAGAATGAGGTTTATCACATTCAGGAAGACATTCCAGGTTCAATTTTTAAAAAACTACAAAACGGATTCCGAGTACTAACCTTCAGAAGTTGCTTTACGAGCAATATTAGACTTCATTAAGTCCGCTGCTGCCTCAGCAGCCTCAATTCCAGCAGCCCCAGTGCAATAACTGTTACGGATGGTCTGCTTACAGCATTTATAGCCCCACTGGTGATCCTTCCACCATGAACCCCAAACACCCGTGTGGTTATTAATAAAAACATCTTCTTCATATTTACTTTTGGGAAGAGCCATTTCCTTCAAGGAGGAAAAAAAGGAATCAGAAGAAAGCAAACATACTTGACAATCAACTCGTGTCATGATGCATTAGCTAGACAATTCTTAGTCCAAGCTTTTAATTTGAGCTTGAGCGGAAAACACTACAATTACATTTGTTTTAAAAAGGTAGAACCATAATGCCTCGATGGTAGAGTACAGCTAATCATGCATTTTCGAAATTATAGCAGGCATTTTCTTATCCACTTAACTCAGTCCCCCCCAAGCCACATGCATGCATAAACAAACAAAAACAGGACAATTTGACTCTTCTTTCCAAGCTTTCAAATAATCATGTCTGATAAAGTGGCAAAGCGCGATACAGAAAAAAAGAATACAGTTATTGTTATATCAATCTCAGCATAAGTAACGAAGACAAGTGTCATGAAGGATATTAGTGTAAAACAAAACCAGATAATAACTCAAAATCGATTAAAAATGCTTCATGTTAATGACGTAGCACTCTGTCAAGGAAAATAAAAGGGATGAGTTCAGAAAAATTTAATACCAGGCCTTTAACAATTCTGCCAGTGCGGTC
>NW_019647623.1:0-335 GCF_002806865.2 Cucurbita pepo subsp. pepo
CTACAGCTCTTAACCTGGACCGTAATGATGTTCGACGATTGGATCATTTACTCTGCTGACGATTTTGGTTCCACATTGAAATGTTTGAATGAGTATTGATGAATGTATGCAAATGAATTGTCTTCATATCGCTTTGATCTTGATATCACGGACAGTTGATTTGTGTTTTCGTGTGCGAGAAGAAAAACCCGTTCTCAAAGAATTTCGGATTGTAGGGAATTTTAAGTTGTGGATATTTTGATGGAGCCAAGGGAACTGTTGGACAGCTTGTGATTTGTTTAGGATCTTGATTTTCCTTGTTGGTTGGGATGACATGACCTACCGACATGATTCTT
>NW_019647623.1:6982-7176 GCF_002806865.2 Cucurbita pepo subsp. pepo
TCTACAAGATTTCAGTAACACCACAAATGAGTCATTTAAGTAGGAAATGGTGGAAGAAGAACATAAAATAATCAATAACTTAGCGAAAATAATAAAGGGCAAATTTGATTTTTAATTTACAGACTTCATGGCATGACTATAGTGACTCTAATTAACAAACTCCCCAAATTCTACGGTTGTATTTTCTTTTTCTA
>NW_019647624.1:0-7173 GCF_002806865.2 Cucurbita pepo subsp. pepo
ATGCACCAAAACACGAAGATGCACATGTCGTGGGGTCCATCTTGGACAGGCTCACGCACTCCTCCACGCTGCCGCTAAGCGCCAGCGTTTCTATCACCGCCACCAAGAGGCCGGGGCCGTGAAGACGACACCGAGTCATCGTTGAGCGCGTGATCAAGGAGACGACCGCCTCTGTGAAGTACCCAATGCTGACGAGGTCCAACTACAAAGAGTGTGCTTTGTTGATGTGCGTCAACCTACAGGCGCAAGGGCTATGGCACGCCATTGAGCCGGAGGAAGGAGAAGCGATCGAGTACCGGGAGGATCGGCTGGCATTCGTCGCCATACTACGGGTTGTGCCTCTAGAGATGCTAGCGTCTCTCTCCACCAAGCGCACCGCGCAATCGGTCTGGGAGGGGATCAAATCCCACCGGGTTGGTGTGCAGCGAGTGCGGGAGTCCAACGTCGAGCAGCTGCAGAAGGAGTTCTCAGAGATCCGTTTCAAGGATGGTAAATCCATCAATGATTTTTTCATGCGGATCACGGTCTCGCCAACAGCATCACCACTCTCGATGGGAGCATGAGCGAGACGGAGATCGTGAAAAAGATGCTGCAGGTCGTCCTTGATCACCTCGAGCAAGTCATAATTTCGATTGAGACATTGCTTGACATGAATGACCTAACGGTGGAAGAGGTGACCGGAAGATTGCACAACGTCGAGAAAAGGAAGAAGAATGCCGCTTCAGCTGTCGACAAGTAGGGTCATCTTCTCCTCCTCACTGAGGAGGAGTGGCTTGCACGCCTGAAGCTCCGTGACAACTCAGGCAAAAAAGGCAGCAAGAAGCAGTAGAAACCACGCGGGCGCGCGCGTGGGACAGAAGGGGAGCAGAAGAAGGATTCCCCTGATGGTGGGCCAATCCGGTGCTCGAACTACGGGAAGAAAGGCCATCTGGGCAAAGATTGTTGGAGAAAGCTTAGGAACAAGGAGAAGGCCCATGTGGTCCAATCCGAGGAGGGAGAGCCGACACTTTTCATGGTGAGCACATCGGTGCTATCTGTCATCCCCAATTCCGATTCCAAATCAACAGAAGCAATCAACAACGGCGTTGCTCCGCTGAGCGTCGTCGGTGAGGGGTCGACAGATTCCAAGGAAGAGCTCCAGTTGTGCGTGGCAAAGACACCGGCTGGAAAACTGATTCAGCTAAAGGAGGAGCGAGTGTTCGCTTAGATCGGCGAAAGGGGCGAGCAGCGCGAGCACCGACGATGGGTCCTCAACACAAGGGCAACAAATTGCGGGATAGTGAAGTTCGGCGACGGCTCCATCGTCGAGATCGAAGGGTGTGACACCATCCTGTTCGTCGGCAAGGGCAACGAGCACCGCAAGTTGACTAACGTCTACTTCATCTCAAGGCTCAAGGCTAACCTTATGAGCCTGGATCAACTCATGAGGCCGGTTGCTACATTTACATCCAGCGCGGGTTGCTCAAGATTTGCGACGATCGACGATGGCTCCTCACGCAAGTTCGGCGCACGGCGAACCGCCTCTACATCTTGGAGTTGAAGATAGAACAGCCGGTCAGCCTCTCGGCTAGGATTGAAGAAGCAGCTTAGAGGTGACATGCAATGTATGGGCACCTGAGCTTTCCTACTCTACAGAAACTACACAAGGAGTATATGGTGTATAGTTTGCTGGCAATTGAAGGCATGAACATGTTGTAAGATGGGTGTCTCGTCGGCAAGCATAAGCACACCCCTTTTCCATCTCAGGCATCTTACCGCGCTGGTGAGCCATTGGAGCTCGTACACGGTGATCTCTGTGGGCCCATCAAGCAAGCGACCCCAGACGACAAGACTCTCTTCCTCCTGCTGGTCGATGACAATAGCCGTTTCATGTGGTTGATCCTGCTGCAGGCGAAGAGTGAGGCGGTGGAGGCAATTAAGTGCATTCAAGTGCGTGCAGAGGCCGAATGCGGGAAGAAGATGCGAGTGCTATGCACAAACCGAGGCAGAGAATTCACTTAGGCGAGCTTTGGCAAGTATTGCGACGAGCTCAACATGCAGCATCACCTAACGACACTTTACTCCCCCCAGTAGAATGGGGTGGTGGAGCATCGGAACCAGACTATCGTTGGGACGGCAAGATCACCGCTGATGACTGCCGAGATGTAACGATTCAGATTTTCCATTTTTGCCTTATTTAGTTAAGATTTTATTTTTATTTCTTTTATATTTTATGTTGGAATTTTATTTTTGCTGCCAAAATGAAAATATATTATGCTATGCATTTATTCTCGCTGGGAAAGATGCACGATTTCTGACAAGGAAGTTACTACCTTAATGAAAAAGTTATGAAATCTTTTATATTAGTATATTCAACTCTTCTCCTTCCTTGAAAACGACTTTTTCTCTCCAACCTTGTTCGTGTTTTCGAGGGTGTCTGAGGGTACGGAAAAATCAAAAGTGTTAGCCGGTGAAACGTGTGGGTTGGTTCACTGGTTCTTGCTCGGCGAGTTCTCGAAAGTTGCTGTTTTAGAGGAAGAGTCGAGTGGAAGTTAGCGTCGACGTCGGAATCGCTATGTCGAAGAAGGCAAACCGTCGAAAGTGAAGGAGGAGGACACCACGTGACCATCATTAGAAACGGAAGGGATTGTGTCGTCGGCAGCGGCGACACATCAAATTAGGGTTTCATGAGGGTTGGGGCGAAGAAGACGCAGAGTCGGGTCGGGTTTCGGCCTCTGAACCGGCCCACGAACGAACGCGGGCCCTGTGCGTTTCTGTCCAACACGGATGCGCGCTACAGCCTTGGTCTCGGTTCCGCAGCGTGCTCTCGGCTCGGCTTGACGTGTACGGCGGCTCGACTCTGTCAAATCCTGCGGCTCGGCTTGGCGGCTTAGTGGGCCGTCTCGGCAGCTCGGCTTATCTGCTCGGTATCACTATAATATATCAATTCCAAGGTTTTTGGTCCTTACGAAGCCGTTTCTGCCCTTAGATTTACCATCTGAGGTCAGTATGGTTTCTAACCGTCAAAGACAGATTGTGTTGGGAGTTTATTTTGATAAATAACATGAGATTTAGCTAGGGTATGTTATGAAAGGTTCCTAAGTTTTTATGTGGTTATTATAGGACGTATTTAACCATTGGGATTAGCTTGTTGTGAGTGACTTCGGTCAAGGCCATCGAGGTAAGTGATCTTACTGTTAGAGTTAGTTTACTATGTATTGTATGATTGTGCATGCCTTGTGGCCCCTGCATGCACCATGTTTTATTATGTGATATGACTGTATGATGTATGAATTATGTGACTGTTTATGCTATGAAACATAATGGATTATGTTGACTGTTGACTATTTATGTTATGTAAAGTTATGAATGACATGTTAGTAATATATGCCATGAAAAGGCTGATCGATGCCATGGATACGCATAGTATTATCGAGTCATGTCATGAGATGCTTATGCAACTGGAATGTACTTCATGTTATGTAATATGCCATGTAATGTAAGTCATGTGAGATTCCATAATTTAAGAAACGTATATGCGATGTTAGCAATGCTTATGTAATGCCATGTTAGATATGTTAAGGGATTTCATGCATATATGTATGTCATGTGCATCAGGATTCTTCCCCTTTATGATACGAAAGAATGAATTATGATATTTATGTTCGCCGTGATATCATGCGGGCCCTTTTGTGTTATGTAGTGTCCGGTGACATGTAACACTTGTGCCCGGCCAAGTCAGGCACATGGGTATGTATACGAGCCCGCCTGGTGGGTCCATGTACGCATACATGGGCCGTGTGTGAAGGAGTACCACACATCCAATCCTACCCGGAATAGAAAAGCGCCCAAGGCTATGTAAACTTTATGAAAAGTTAGGTCCCGCTCATATGTTGCATGTGTTTGCATTTCTAACCCCAACAGCGGGGTGACTTACTGAGTATTTCATAAAATACTCAAGCCACATGCTACCTACATTTTCCAGGTAAAGGCAAGGCGCCAATGTACAGTTGACGGCTGAGCTGAGGACACCATGGAAGTTGGAGAGAGAATATTTTTAGGAGTTTACATTTATTTGATTGTTTTAAGTTAAAACATTGAATATTGTTTTATTTAGATTTATTTTGAATTTAGTTACCGAAGGTTTTATTTTTGGAGATAGGTTTGTTTTGGAACTATGAACTTTATGAAAGACTTTGTTGTGTTTTGCCAAGGTTATTTATGATGAGCTTCCGTGTAATGAATTATGTATGCATGGGTGACGTCACTAATTAAGTTTAGAAAATTAAGAGTGTTACACGGATGCCTGGGAGGTTATGGGGAAAGCCGGTCATGACGGCTGTCTACCTCTTCAACCGGTCGTCAATGCAAAGCCTCGAAGGGAAGACACCACACGAGGTCTGGTACAACAAGAAACATGTGGTACATCATCTCCGAGTATTCGACTGCGTCGCATATATGAAGATCACGCATCCCCACCTCGCCAAGCTCGATCCCAAGGGGCTGAAGGTCGTCTTCATTGGCTACGAACCCGGGAGCAAGGTGTACAGGCTCTATGATCCTTTGGGGGGGCGAGCTCACGTGTCACGCGACGTCGTCTTCGACGAGAACACCTTCTGGTGGTGGAACGACGTGATTGAGACAGACCAGAATCTAGATCAATTCACAGTGGAGTACCTCATCATCGAGCCGGGAGAAGGAGGAGCGCAGCACCGGGCACTATCACCGCCGCTAGCAGCTGCACCGGACACGCCTACGGCAACATTGGCCGCAACTCCTGCTACGCCCCCTGAACATGTGGAGTTCGCAACACCACATACTGCAGATTCAACGTTGGATGCCGATCACAATGATGGTCCGGCGGCCAGGTACTGGAAGATTGAAGACCTACTAGGAGAAGGTGAACCACCAGGACTGGCGGCATGTGAGCTCGAAGAAGAGGTGGCCGAACTGTATGCCATCAGAGTGGATGAATCGAACTCTTTCGCCGAAGTAGAGAAGAACCCATGGCGGCTTAAAGGCAATGCAGGAAGAGATGGCGTCCATCACTGAGAACAAGAGGGAGAAGTTNAAAGACGATACCATTTCACTCGGAGGTTAGTGGAAGATGGTGATGTGTTTTGAGAAGATAGAGGGTGCAAAGAATCCAGCAAACATATTGAAAAAATGTGTTATGTTGGAAAGTTGGGGTTGTTCAAAGCCTCAATTGTTATCAAAATGTAGTTTCTTCATTCTCTATATTCTCGTACATACATGAAGCCATCAATATGAACCTTGAGCCAGAGTTCTCCTTACATTTTCTCTCTCCTGTTCTTTGTGTTCATCTAGATAGAGTGTGTGCGTTGCTATTAGATTCTAACAGCCGTGTGCTGTGAGATCCTAACATCTGTGTGCTGTGAGATCCTAACAGCCATGTGCTATATCATTTTTTAGGTAAAGACAAGACACATTTTCTCTCTCTTATTCTTTGTGTTCATCTAGATCGAGTGTGTGTGTTATTGTGCGATCCTAACAGCCATGTGCTACATCATTTTTCAGGTAATAGCATGGCGCCCCCAATTAATGATGACATTGCAATGAGAGACCATAACATGTGTATAGGCTAGTAGCATATTTAATTTTCTAGACATAGGTTATAATAGGTTGTTATGCATTTCATGCTTCAAATTAATTTTCATTACTATTACTAATTTCATGTCTGAATTATGTTTTGAACATGTAAAATCATGACGGTATTTTCAATGACAAAGTTATTTTTAGGTTGAAATTTATTATTTTATTGATAATATTTTAAGAGTTATATTCCACCTATGAGCTTAGGCTAATCTGATAATCTGATAGTAGTGATTTTAGGTATTTCAAATCTAGCTTTAGCTAGAGATATTGCATTGCACTAGGCATGGTCTCGTAAGACACATCGGAGTATGAAGCCATCTTTGCTTGGATTCCTCGTATCGGTGCTACCGATGGTATGCTCTGCTCATGCCGGAAGAAGTTAAAAGGATCAGCCTTCGTTTTCACTTCCACTAACCTTTCAAAGTTAATTCCAAAATATTGATGCCCCCAAATGCTTGCTTCTTCATAGCTAGTCGGGATCCCATCCTCGTTGTTTCTTCCAATGTCAAGGTCTTTGTTGTTAATGTATGCAGCTCTCGGCGATTTCGATACGAAAGGAGTCATGTAATCATGGAGCTCTCGGGTCCATTCCAAGTGTCTCGAATCAGCATCGGGTCGGTGCCATGTAGCGTAGTAGCCGATATGTATGGGATGCCTAGCTCGATGTGGGTTGGGGGTATCTGTTTCAGAAATCTCATTCATTTTACCTCCAAAAGGGATCAGTACGAGCTGCAATGTTTCTAGTTCTTCAATTTTGAACCTTTCCCATATACCATTGAGGGCGGTTTCTGAGATGGGTTCAGTGGCATAATCAGATTTGATCTTGTACCTGCCATTGCTGAGTTGGGTGGTTCTATCAAGCAATAGTTCCAAGCTTTCAGCAGAAACAAACACACTTGCTGAAAAGGCCATTGATTCAACCCAACTCATTTCGAGACAGTCTTCTTTTGTGAGCTCCAACTCTGGGAAAGCCTTTGCCATAAGAGAAACAAGCTCGGCTGCCTCTCCAAGAAATAAGGAGAAGAATGAAGCCTTCATAATTCTTCCACCTCCATCGCTTGAATTTGAATTTGCAACCCAAACCAATTCTCATTTGTTCCAATTTTTAAAAAAATTAATCCAACCCCAAATTCGAAAAAAAACATCTAACCAATAATTTTGCGTTAGAAAATAAGTTAGCATAATTCTCCGATCATATAAACCTCAACAGGGTGTCGAAAGAATTAAGCAAACCTATGACCGAAGCGGTGATGNAGGTTGAGTTGCTCAAAGATTCACAGAGTGATGTTGTAGCCAATACTCAAGAAACTCTTGAGACTTTTGTTGAGAAACCAGAGGTGAAGCAAGTGGGAGTTGAGGTTGAGTTGCTGAAAGATTCACATAGTGATGTTGTAGCAGATACTCAAGAAACTCCTGAGACTCATGCTGTTGGCGAGGAACCCGGTCTATCATTCAAAACACAGAAGACGATACCATTTCACTCGGAGGTTAGTTGAAGATGGTGATGTGTTTTGAGAAGATAGAGGGTGCAAAGAATCCAGCAAACATGTTGACAAAATGTGTTGATGTTGGAATATT
>NW_019647625.1:0-528 GCF_002806865.2 Cucurbita pepo subsp. pepo
TTGAAAGATTAGGAGAAGGGCCTACTTCATTTGATCAGTCATGAACTTAAGGTAGAAGACTTGCAGCTTGGCAGCATATCTGTCTATAAATGGTAGTCTCACAACATCAAAGACAGAATCTCAGCTCATTCTATCATTCTATAGGGGATGTCTAACTTCATGGCCTAGCGGATCTGTTGAATGAGGGGAACGAGTTAAAAGCAATCTTCCTGATTGAAGAGTCGAAACCCAATCCAATAAAAGGCTGAGGTCCTAAAAAACTAGACTGAAACAGCCTCCTTAGCCTTTACAGCAGTGGCTTTCTTCCTTACTCTCTTATCAGAGGAGTGGGAATAGGGAATAGCCGGTAAGGCGTCAAGAATGATTTCTAATTTCTAAATCTCCAGTAAAGGAATAGACACCAATAGATAGATTAATCTCTGCAAAGTCTCGGGGCTTTAAGATTAAGACGAAAAAACCTGACTTTCCCACCTAAAGGATTGAACCAAAATAGCAAGAGAAAGTTCTTCAGTCCTCATGAGGCCCATC
>NW_019647625.1:6964-7170 GCF_002806865.2 Cucurbita pepo subsp. pepo
CAGATGCATTAAGGGCTAATGAGCTCAGCGGCCATTGGTACTTCTTTGCTTCCTGATTGATTTAAGAGGAATGAATCTCCCTGTCTCAAAGACTGTTATTTCGTCATCAGTATCATCTTCAATTATGTTCTTGGCCTACTTTTGATGATGAAGGAAGAGAAATTAGATAATACAGACAACCCGAATTGCACCTTCATCAGTGTGAA
>NW_019647626.1:0-893 GCF_002806865.2 Cucurbita pepo subsp. pepo
AATGATTAGGCTTCATGATTTAGAATAGAATTTCGAAGAAATAGGGTGTATAAAACAGTACCCGAATATAGGACGTTTGAAGCACGTACAATAAAAAACCGAGTAACAATAGATGTTTTTCAAAATTTTAGTGGGGAATGATAAGGCTTGACCATTTAGAATAGAATCTCGAAAAAGCATAGGGTATAAAACAGTAAAAGAGTGCTTAAAATCGAAAACCTAATTTGGAAACCCTAATATGGGACGTTGGAAGCACGTGCTAAAAACCCGAGTAAAACTGAAAGTTTTTCAAAATTTTTGGAAGGAATGATCAGGCTTGATGTCTTAGAATAGAATGTCGTAGAAACATTGTATAAAACGTGAAAAGAGTGCTTAAAATCGAAAGCCTAATCCAAGACGTTTGAAGCACGTTGCTAATTAAACTTTGTAACGGTCGACGTTTTTCAAATTTTTTGTGGAAAAAATGATTTAAAATAGAATTTCGAAGAAACGAAATGCATAAAATAGTAAAAGATTGCTTATCATCGAGCCCCTAATCCGGAAACCCTAATCTGGGACGTTTGAAGAACGTACGAAAAAACCGAGTAACGCTCGACGTTTATTGAAATTTTTATGATGAATTATCAGACTTGATGAAATAGATAGAATGTCGAAGAAACGGAGTGCATAAAGTAGTAAAGGAGGGCTTAAAATTGAAACCATAATTTGTAAACCCTAATCTGAAACGTTTGAAGTACGTGATACAAAAACCAAGTAATAGGCGACATTTTAANTAAACCCTAATCTGAAACGTTTGAAGTACGTGATACAAAAACCAAGTAATAGGCGACATTTTAAGAAATTTTTGTGGGGAATGATTGGACTTGATGATTTAGAATAGAATTTCGAAGAAA
>NW_019647626.1:6836-7169 GCF_002806865.2 Cucurbita pepo subsp. pepo
AATTTCGAAGAAACGGAATGCATAAAATAGTAAAAGAGTGCTTATCATCGAACCCTATAATCTGGGACGTTTGAAGCACGTACGAAAAAACCGAGTAACGCTCGACGTTTTTTGAAATTTTTATGATGAATTATCAGACTTATCCGGAATATTTGAAGTATGTGATACAATAATCAAGTAATAGGCGACATTTTAAGAAATTTTTGTGAGGAATGATGGCTTTATGATTTAGAATAGAGTTTCAACGAAATAGAGTGCAACAAAAGTAAACGATTGCTTAAAATTGAAACCCTAATCCGGGACGTTTAAAGCACGTGCAAAAAAAAAAAAAAA
>NW_019647627.1:0-1196 GCF_002806865.2 Cucurbita pepo subsp. pepo
ACGGTTGAAGTCCTTAAAAAGATCGAGGCTACTTACTACAGAGTTGCGGTACCCACATGGATGACAATCCACCCAGTAATTCTTCTGAGCAACTTGAAGCCCTATCACCCTAACCCAGACGACGAGGAGCAAAATGTAATTATGAGACCGAGCATTGATCCGAAACAAAGAGACAACAAAGAAATAGAGGAGATCGTAGTCGACAGAGTTAGGAAGATAGGAAGACTCGTACGGAAGATTCGTGAATTCCTTGTCAAATGGAAGAATCTCCCTACGGAGGAAACCAGCTGAGAACGCTGAAGATTTGGACTCCGCCGCCACCTACATCGTCAGGTTTAAAAATAGGTGGGGAGGATGTCACGGTCATGCTTGATCAAGGCGTGTTGCCCATGGCTGCGTGCCCATGACAAGCCGAAGACTTTATGTTTTTCCATGTTCTAGTGTTTTACTTTTCTATTTCTAGGGAGTATGACGTTTCGAAAAAAATCATGTCTAGGCTTGCTAGACATGAAATGCCTCAGAATGTACTAGAGGGGGATATGACTAGTTATATACTATGAGCCGTTGCTGTTACTCTCTTGCTTGCTTATATAACGTCTCTTTTAAAATCTCTCTCTGCCCTCGTTTTCTAAAAACTTCTCTTAAATCGAGGCCAGAGGCTCGAGCACACGTCGCTTGGCCGTATGCGATGTAAGAACGAATTGGCTTAGCTCACTTGTCAATGGAAAGTGAGTGCTGCACAATCGCAAGTCCGCTGCCATCAAGAGTGCGATTGTAACACTAAGTACATGGGGTTTCCCCGTGAGAGTTCGAATCTCTCTGGCGACAATTTCTATAATTATTTTTTCTTTATTTCTCATTTTTTTGTTAATGAGAACGTTTGACTTTGAAATTTTTGTATAGCTTAGACCTCTATTGCTTAAAATATGTGTCGCTTTGGCTGAGTGGTTAAGATGTGTGCTTGCTAAGTACATGGGGTTTTCCCGCGAGAGTTCGAATCTCTCATGCGACGATTTCTATAATTATTTTTTCTTTATTTCTCATTTCTTTGTTAGAACGTTTGACTTTGAAATTTTTGTATAGCTTAGACCTCTATTGCCAAAAACATGTGTCGCTTTGGCCGAGTGGTTAAGGCGTGTGCCTGCTAAGTACATGGGGTTTCCCCGCGAGAGTTCGAATCTCTCAGGCGACGATTT
>NW_019647627.1:4656-7166 GCF_002806865.2 Cucurbita pepo subsp. pepo
GATTGATAAGTCTGTATGGTGTGAATAAATAATTGCTATCACTAAAGAATGAAGTCTTTTTAAATGAAATGGTTCGATAAGGAGTAATAAAGCTTTAATTTGATCCTCTAATTGGAGGAAGTAGTTCATTCAAATAACTCGAGTTCATCCTCTTATTCTTCTATAATATGACAGCTTCACTTTGAGTAACAGAGAAGGAAAGCGAGAAAGATGACACATTTGACCAATTAAGAGAAAGAAAGTGTTTAAATTTGCTAAAATCATAACTTTGGAACTTGGATCAGTAAGGATGATACGTTGATAAATCGAAACAAACAAGGGAAAACCATGCCCACAAAATTGGAAGATCTACTAAAGTATAACTCATAAAAGATTGAAACCGAGCCTAAGCTCCAAAGGTTGACGACAAAGAAGTGAAACAAATTCTATAAAGAAAACAAATAACAACAAAATTCTTGAATCTAACTAAATCTCTTAAATTAATCAAAATACTCAAAATCAAAAGTCGTCATCTTCCAAAACTGAATGTTGAAATCAATTGAGAAAATGAAGGGGTTTAAACAGAGAGAGTCAAGCATCCATACACAGAGAAATCCTAAACCCTAGAATAAGAAGAAAGATGTATCAATCCAAATAGATTTAGATAATTGTTTATTTTTTATACGATAAACCTAGTTGAGCAACATCCAACAAAACCCTAAGAGAGATCGTAAAAAAGAAAATTTCTAATAGAAACGAAGTGATGAATGAAGGAAACCTGGAACAAGATTCAACGAAATGAGTTTCTGACAAAACTTTAATATCAACAACAAATGACTAGTAGCTATGAAAAGGGAAAGAACCTACTGAGTTTCTCATGACTTTCAATAATGGTTAATTTTTTGTGCTTTCGGTACTTTTGCACTTCCTGACCAATACCCACAAATCTATTATAGAAGGCTATAACAATAAGAAAAGATACTGGGTCAACAAGATAAGATGAAACTGAAATGAGAAAGAATAATGGAGATTTGAGATAGATACAATCCACTAGTGTGCAAATCAACAACCATTGGAGTGAGAGTGAGAGTGTGAGTACCTGGTGTGTAAATCAAAAAGTAAAAATTAGTGATGCGTTTTTTTTTTTTTTTTTTTTTTTTTACATTTTTAATAGCTCTTTTTTAAAATTGCTATAACCAAATGCTATAAATGAAGCAATTTGTTATAGGGAATAATAACCTAAAGAATTTATACTATATGGCTAAGGTTGAATGTCTTATCCCGGTAACACTATTGATACGTTTCACTTTGCAATTGTTACAAATGATTTGATTTGATTCAAATCGTTTACGTGGAGATATGTGAGTGGGGGTATCCATTACAATTAGTTTGTATAAGAGTGGATCATGAAATAAATCCGTTAATTAAAAAGATTAATATTTCATAGAATGATCATGTAACGGATCGAATAAAAAAAAAGTCGTTGGCAGAACCGAAAACTGCGGCCAACGTCGGAGTTTTCGTTCGCACACGACCCACAAAGGGCGGCCGAAGGCTGGGATGCGAGGGAACCCGACCCCGACCTTCAGCCACCTCAAAACAACCTGCAAAAAAAAAAAAAAATGGAGAGGACAGAGAAAATCCGACGAAACTCCAGCGAGGCCAAACCCTACGTAATTGACGTCAAAACCTCCATTTTACACAACAAAAGTAATACCAGAACCTTTTACACACATCAGGGGTAGATTTAGACGAATCCTATACGTTAAACACCGTTGGCAAGGAAGATGGAACGTCTGATTTCTGAACTTTTCCAGATCCGAGAGTGTGAACTGAAAACTCCGGCGAACGCCGGAGTTTTCGTTCGAACACAACCCACAAAGGGTGGCCGAAGGCTGGGATGTGAGGGAACCCGACCCCGACCTTCAGCCACCCCAAAACAACCTGCAAAGAACAAAAATAAATAAAGAAAAACGAAGAGGACAGAGAAAATCTGATGAAACTCCGGCGAGGCCAAACCCTACGTAATCAACGTCAAAACCTCCATTTTACGCAACAAAACTAATACCAGAACCTTTTACACACATCAGGGGTAGATTTAGACAAATCTTATACGTTGAACATCGTCGACAAGGAAGACGGAACGTTGGATGTCCGAACTTTTTCGGATCTGGGAGTGTGAGGCCTTTACGAATCAAACCAATACCAAAAATGAAATTAGGACGTCGAAAAAGGAGGGAAAAAAGGACGTCGAAATGACGTTAACAAGGAGAGAGAAAGTCACTGGAAAAACGCGCAGGCAACCGGGTGAAGAAGACGAAGTCCGACCCAAGGGCCAGATCCCGCAACTTGAATCGAACCCAATCACCTTAGGTTAGCCTAGTACCCGAAGGTTCCCGCGGCCCAGTCGTTTCAGCCCAAAACGCGTAAACCTAGTTACGGCCCAACCCGACAGCACGAGACCCGCAAGTCCAGTCCAACGCCAACACGCCCAGCCCAGCCCACCTGCACTTTGCCTTCAGCCGGGCCGG
>NW_019647628.1:0-7165 GCF_002806865.2 Cucurbita pepo subsp. pepo
TTTCTTTCGGTTTCTACATCGAGTTTCGATTTAGACTCGTTTGATAATTATTTAATTTTTTTTAAAAAATGATAGAGAACTAAAGAAGTCGCATGTGATTTATACTACGGATGAAATTAAAACATAAAAACAAACAATAAAATATATAAAAGATGAACAACAAAATAAGGCAAGAATTTAAATGCAGAATAAAACGAGAGTTGAAGTATGAATTAAAGTAAACGAACTAACCAGAGAAAGACTGCAAATTAGGGGCAGATCCCAAGTCCTCGTGCGCCCATGCTGAGTGATCTTAGTCCAGTCCAACTAGATCCTCTTTTGATTTCATTCAAAAAGAAGTTAGGCAAAAACTCTAAGAAAGTCATATAAATACTTTTCTACAACCTCGAAAAAAAAAGTAAGCTCTTCCTAATTCATAAAATCTTATGGAAACAAAACTAAATGTTAAAAATGTCGATAAATCTAGATTGACGGTATCGTTTCCTTCTTTATCTTGGCAAGCACCAATTTTTATCGACACTCGTGTGAGAGATAAACGAAACAATATAGGTTATAATAATACAAGGGTTATTGAACTTTCAATACAAACACCAATTCATTTTCTAATTTGAGTGCCTATGTTCTTAGATTGTCTATTATGAAGCCTTGCACAAAATAAAAATAAAAAAAAGAGAGAAAATTGATATATCAGTGTTTATTTCTACATAGTTTACACATAGAATATGAGGGTTACACAACAAATAATTTCACCAGCACTTTATATCAAAGAACAGCCTAGAACCTTGCAACTGCAACAGTTATGTAACAGCACTCTAATTTGACATAAACTTTACGAAGTCTATGCTGTGTCTATTTGTGGTACGTGATCGACTCGACCGCAATTTTCATGAAAAATTCAATCTCCTTTCTACTCATTTAATTTAGCATTTTAGAGCTGGGTGCAAAGGTTACCATAAAATAATGCTGCTCCATTCGGATCTCCTGGATGTGTAAGGCTGTTCATCTGATCCATGGAGAACATTCATCCTTCCTACCATTAAGCAAAGAACATGAAGGTCAAAGCTTCTCAACCGTCATAAATCGTAATGGAACGTTTGCAACATGCCATAGAAATAAAGATAGCACCAGTATAAATTTACTGAAACGTTAATAAACCGTAGCTATTAGCTCTAGAGAAGTAACAATGGAACTGGCAATAGCACTGAGCATGAAATATATTACAGGCTTAATCTCAAATTTAGAGCAAATTTCATAGGTTCCTTGAAACAATATCAATTCAAAGCAAGCAAATTCCAACGATGTACCTACCGTTATCAGCATCAAGCTACCAGTGAGCAAACAAAGGCGAGTTACTTCCACTCTGGCCATTTCACAGAATCTGATCTTTTCTTCATATTAGATGGACCAGAGCTATTGGGTGAATCATGCCAGATCATCTCCATCTGAAGATAAACAAAGCAAAAAAAGTAACGGATGTCCAAGTTTTTTTCATCTCAATATCCATAAATCCCACCAATTAGCTACATTCAAAAGAATACATAGTAAAGAGAACTGGATGTGATAGATTTCCTGTATTTTTTCTACTTTATCTTCTTTATATTAATTTTCTCGTGTAATCAACTATTTTTAATCATTAGGCAGTTGATTAATTTCTTCAGGCATGTTAGCTTTCATTTCTGTCACCAAAAACATAGCTAGAGAGTTTNAAAGAAAGAGGGGCTATCGATTCTAATAAAAAAAGGGTAGAGGAGCTTCTTGTGTGCAATTTTCAACTTTACCGGAAAGCACTATAAAACATCTTTTAAACATACTTTTTTTGTTCCCTCCTTTTTCCAAAATCTGCTGGAAGGATATGCCATTAGTAGGAAAATTCAGCTTACTTTTGTTCCTTAATAAAACTCGGTTAATGTAAAAACTCTTACTCTTAGTTGCATGGTAGGAAGCGATGGAAACTTAAACCTATCTATGATACCGAAATCATGAGTAAAGATTAACTTACCGCCAATTTGTCATCTGAACAAATCGTTGTAAACCAGATCCAACTACATGCCAGGAACCGCTATCACGAACAATTTCAAAGTCATCAATAGAAGCACTACGTTGCTTGTGTATTCTATCTGCCACATAGTCCAGATTCTCTGGTATTTTCCCACCTAAAATGGACAGAGTTCGTTAACACAACTTATGGATTGTGAATAAACAATCGAGGATTTATATAATAGAGAAAAATTCTGGGAAAAATAAGTTATATGACCTTGAAATTCCCTGGCTTCTTTAGTTTCCCTTAGTAGCTGATATGCAGCACTGATGACTTCATGAGTGCCCTCTCTTTGTACGGCACTCATACAAAAAGTTTCAATCCCACGAGCTTGAAGCTTTTCCTTGAATGCTGGCCAGTTTTCGTAAGCTTCAGGAAGATCCATTTTATTATAGGCAACAAGATAGGGCTTTTCAGCTAGTTCGGGGCTAAAGAGCTCTAACTCCAAACGAACAGCATCAAATTCATATTCAGGTTGTGGTCCTGACCCATCGACCACATGCACCTATAACTCCACAAGGGAAAATAAAGATACTTTAGCCTTCTATACATTACGATGCCAACAAGTGTTGAAGAAAAAATAAAAATGGAAAAGGAGATTGCAGTTTTATTTTCCATAAAACAATGTAGAAGAGGTATTTATGACATTTCGCATCATTCCAAGAGATCAAGGGATTATTGTGAAGTAATATTATAATGTACAAAGCCTTGAAGAAGGTAAATTTATCATTTAGCTTCACATACAAATGCGAATGGATATCCCATTTAAGAAGAGGACTTTCATGATTAATCAGTATTCACCAAAAGGATTATAAATCAAGTGTAAACAATAGGATATGAATTTGTACCAGTATTCACCAAAAGGATTATAAATCAAGTGTAAACAATAGGATATGAATTTGTACCAGTGCAGAACACCTTTCAGTGTGACGTAGAAATTCATGGCCTAAGCCAAACCCCTCGTGTGCCCCTTCAAGTAATCCTGGAAGATCTGCTACCACCATAGTTGAGTCATAGTCAAAAGATACAACACCCAAGTTTGGGAGTAGGGTAGTAAAAGGGTAATTTGCTATGGCTGGCTGTGCAGCACTTATCACGCTCAAAAGTGTGCTTTTCCCTGCATTTGGTGCCCCGACGATTCCAACGTCTGCAACAAGCTTTAGCTCCAACTCCAACCACCTGAAGAAAATAATTAGTACTCCTATCCAAATAATCATCCATTCATAAGACAACAATAAGTTGTTTTTCTATAAGAAAACTACTTTCATTAAGCTATGGGAAATAGTTTTTAACGAGTTCTAGAACTGCCTGTCCCCACCTCATCTCAATCCTATCCCTTAGAATGGCATCACCCATTTTGCTCAATGATCTTGCGTCGTCTCACACTGAGGGAAAATGGCATGTCCATTCGGGGCAAAAACATCGAATATTTTAGAACCAAAATACCCAAAACCCCGACTACATCCTCACAAGGTTTAGGCACTAGCTCCCACCAAACTAATAAGAGCTAACACCCTCCACCCCATCTCCCATAGAATCCCACATTATTATTTCAATTTAGCACAAATGGGGAAAAGGATCTTTAAAGATGGAAAGGAAGTGAAGTGTAATACAACTCCAAGTATACATGACTAAAGTCAGTATGCCACTTAAGGGAACAATAAAATAAAATAAATAAATAAAGCTCTTCATTAAGCAAGCTTAAGTATTTTTTTTCTCAATCAGATCTCAAAACGGGAATTGAAAAAAGGTCATAAGGAACCCTTCTTTCCCACCATCAAGCCTTCGGCTAAACCACTCTCCACACCCCTGGACAATGTCATCCATCGACAAAAAATTTATCAAGAAAATCTCAACTCAAGTGATTGTAAGTAAGCTATGTAGAAAAAAAAATCTTTCTTCTACAAAACTTCATCAACAAAATCTCAACTCAATGATCCTCATACTTTTCGACGTTTTATTGCAAAAAGAAATTTTTTTTATTGATAATTAATATTGATTTTAAATTCCATAGGTTCCTAATGAACTCTATACTGTGTCAATGAGAACCTCATCCATAGTTTTTCTTAAAGCCACAGAGCTACCCAATTAGAAGAAATAGTATGAGCTAATACCTTCCTCATTCTATCTGCCAAAGCCTTAAGCATTGATGTGGTAGAGATTTCTCAAAAGATTAGTTGGCTAGGAAGAAGACAAATGTAGGTCTCCCTCATATTCACATTGATTATACCACTTTGAAAAGACTCATTAGCCACCTCTAATAAATTGGGCTGGAGCTTAGTAATTTCTCAATCACCCAAATATAGGCCAACGGGAACCATTAGGATGTGACACCTTGAAACTTTGTAAACTAGACACAGCCCTTAATCTCCTAAGAATGAAAAGCCTCTTCAAACTTTCCCTCTAAGGATGCGAATCTAGTCCCTCAACAGATAGCTTAAAAACTTAGGAATGAGCATAGAAGGGAGTGGATAAGATGACCATCTTTTCCATCTCCTTGTCCCCAGTAGTCACGCTATCATTATCATCAGCAAGAGAGAATCAAATTTCCTGAAATTGAAGAAATTATAAAAGAAACACGTGTAGCTATCCCTTTCCTTCATCCACATGACTCTTAATTTCATACTCACCTAGCGAGACCATTATAAGAGTACAATCAACTTAACTATCCTCATTGTTTGAAAAAGAAGAAGAACGCCCTCACACGGGCAGTCTCCAAGCACAAAGGAGGAAGCATTTGAACAAACGACCATTACTAAAAATGGGTGCAAAACAATTAAGAATATGCGTGCTTGTGTGATGAGAGACACAACAAGAGCATTAGGTACCATTTTCAAAAAAATCATACAAAAAAGGAAGAACATAAAAACTCACATTTCTGAACCCTCTTCTCCATTTTCTGAAATCTTCGGAACCTTATTTGACCCGGATTTGAATGATGCATTGCCTCTTCCACCTCTTCCACCGCGCAGCAACAGAGCCCGCTGCCCCGGATGTAACAATTCCAACAGAATCTCTTGGCTAAATGCGTCTCTTATCACTGTTCCAGGGGCCACTTTCACCACCACATCCTCACCCTTCGCCCCGTTTTGCATTCTCCCCTGCCCATGACTACCCCTTCCTGCACGAAAATGTATACCATTTCGAAATGGCAATAGCGAATTCATCGACGCATCAACTTCAACATACACATTCCCACCTCTCCCTCCATCTCCTCCTGAAGGGCCACCCAACGGCACATACTTCTCGCGCCGAAATGCCACAACGCCATTGCCACCATCTCCAGCTTTCACATAGATTTTCGCTCGATCAAAGCACCGCATTACTGCTGGCAGCCCCTTCTCCTTCACATCTTCTTCGCCAGCTTCATAAGCACCATCATAATAGGTTTCCACTTCATCAGTATCAACAAATCTTCCCTTCCTAAATGCCAAAACCTTCTCTCCTTCCTCATCTAACTCTTCCTCTTCCTCTTCCTCTTCCTCTTCCACTTCACTATCATCGCCATACTCCTCCATTTCAGAGTCATATTCCCCCTCAAACACTTCAAACTTCCCATAGCCATTCCCAAAAGCCAAATTCCCATCCAATCCTCCTTCCTCTTTTTCCTCCCTCTCTTCGTAGTTCAAAGAATCCAAATCATTTTCCTCCTCAATTATCGCAACATCCGAATCCAAAAGCTTCACCTCGGACGAAACCTTCGAAGAAGAAGAAGAAGAAGTAGAATCAAAAGACGGGGAATCAAAGCTAAGAAGAGCGAAGTCTTCCCTGGGAGGGAGGCGAGTATAGGTAGTGGCTTCAACGCCAATGGAAGATAACTCCTTCGAATTGGTTCTTATCTTAACGCTACTACGATCAAGCTTGTCGTTCCCTCGAAGCTTCTTGGGCGACTGTATTCTTCTAGGGTTTCGAATTCTGGGCCGAGCAAGAGCTTGCGGAGCAAAGCAAATTGAAATGGCGGCCATTTCCAAATCCGATGAAGCGGCAAATTTGCACTGCAACTTCTTCAACTTCAACTTCGCGGGGTTTGAGATGCGGTTACGAAAGGGGTTTTTCCAGCCATTCAATTTTCGACACGTGTCCTTACACTTGAACGTCATCTTAATAACCCAATCTTCTCTACTACGACGTCGTTATAAACCAATGTCTGTGCTGGCGGTGGTTTTGCATTTTGGCCCTCGAATTCTTGAAATTTATATTTTGGGTAATTCTTTTTATTATTATTTATTTAACATTAAAAATATTGTCTTGATGTGAGTTTTATTTAATTTCGGTCAATATACTTCAATATAACTTAAAATTCGTTTAATTTAATATTATTTTTAAAAAATAGTCTATATCGACCTTTATTCTATAAACCTGCCGAAGGTCTTTTGTTACGTAAAAATTAATATTATTATTCAATTAAATTTAATTAAAAATAATAATTTTGAATTGACAATATAAAATAATTTTAAATTTTATTGAAAACATTTATATTACGACACGAATGAATTAAGTATATTTTGATTACTAAATTTTGAGAGTTAAAATAAAACAGTTTGTATATATATTATTATTATTATTTATAATTCAAACAATAAATAGCTGGCTCGTGACAAAAGCTAGAAAAAGACAAAAAGAAAGAGGCCAAATTTTGGAATATTGAAATTTAGTGGGCAATTGTGTTAATTTTGAAAGAATAGCGAGGTTAAATTGAAAACAATTTAACAACGAGGCCCTTGGGTTGATAATTGTTATAGATTTAGAGAGATCTCCCAAGTGGCGAGTAAATTAACAGAAACAAAATCATCACCGAGTTCATTCAATCGTGAACCACCTTCGACCAACCTGCGTGCGGCTCGATCGGAGCTAGGGTTTTTTCACTCGAGCTTCTCCGGCGGCTGAGAGGCGTCTTGAATCGGACAATTGAAGTCGCATTCGAAATTGGAGTTGTTTGCGTAGCTTGAGAGCACCGGTGGTTATTGCTCAACTATGTATAGTGGTTCCAGTGACGGCGAAGGCCATGAGGCCCCGCAACGGAAGGTACCTCCAGCTTCGTCTATGCTGTGGGTGAGGAACCTTAGGAGATACATCGGAACCGGTACCGGGCTGGGATCTGAAGCTTTGATGGGTTCGTGTTTCCCC
>NW_019647629.1:0-2384 GCF_002806865.2 Cucurbita pepo subsp. pepo
TACTTTTGAAGGATTGTGCCTTTTGAATTGCTTTACCTTTATTCTCCTGTTCGTTCGTTTATCTAACTTCATCATGCCTACCTTTTTGTATTTTTTTGCCCAATCCAGCGTGGGGCTCTATTGAATCACGTGAAGATTCCCCCGAAAAACTTTAACGTTCACCCTTTCATTGTTCGTCCTTCAAATTGAAGGAGCTGAAATCTGTTCATCCTGCACGTCTTTTTGTTCTTATTTGAGGCATTCAATGAGTTGACATACTACATATGATTTATTTCTCAGAATAGCCGCCTCCATCCTCTGGCTTTGTTTACATATATGAATTGTTCTGTAGTTTTTGTTTAGAATCGAATTCTAACCAGTGTTCATTTTACTGGGGAGCAGTAGGGAATCCACTCCTTGTAGTTTGATAAGGAAGGCCGACAGCATACGAACGCCGAGCTCTTCTACAAAGGTGTCAAGTACCACTGATGATAGGATACAGCTGCAGAACTCCTCTGCAACAGATGTTCCAACTGCTCAGGAAGTTGACGATTTCTTCAACTGGGCCGAAGGAGAGCAGCAGAGGAAATTCATTGAGAAGTAAGTGATACATTTTTCATTGTCAATATTGTTTTCGACGCCCTTTGAAACTTATCGTGAGGATTGAGCTAAATTCACATCAGGAGTATTACATTCCCGGTTAACTGCAGGTATAACTACGACCTGGTCACAGACAAGCCACTTCCCGGTCGTTACGAATGGGAGAAATTGGACGATTAGATCACGAAATTCACTCAATATATCAGGATTCCGGACCTATTTTTCTCGATGTTCTCAGGTTATGTTGTGCTTATAATTGGTAGATAGTCAGATCTTAGTTTCTGTCACCCTTTTACTTGTAAAGAAGTAGGGCTGTACTAATGGCTGTAACATAACAAGAATTTGAATTACACAGCAAATAGGACTCAAGGCCTGAGGGCGCAGGGTGTATGGATTGGTGTAGGATTTAGGCCTTTGGGTAATCTGGGTAATTAGGTGAATGTGTGGGGTACAGAAATTTACTTAGAATTTTTTTTTACTTTTACTCCATTTGTACTGTATTTTCCCTCCCTATACTTGGACTGATGGAAACAGTGAAAAAAAAAAAAAACAAAGAACACTGTGATGGAATAACATTTTATCATCCCAATATCTTCTTGTTCTTTTCTTTCTCTTCTTCCTTGATTATCTTTGTTTGCAGTTCTTTCTGGTCCCAGTAGAGAACTTTGGTCCTTATCTCTCCATGCAAGACAAGTCACTCCACCTTCTTATTTAAGGATAAGCATCACTGTGATCAAGTCTCAAGCTGCTGGAGCGACACTGTTCAGAAAAGAATCAGAATTCAGAACCTACTATTTCATGACCCTGTGTAAGTCTCATTTTTTGTTTTGGCTCCTTTCTTGTGGTGGCCCCCTCCCCCCTTTCCAATTCTTTTTTGTTTTCTGTAATGGCGTATGGGAAAGAATCTTATCTAATCCATCATTACTTCCTGCTTCCAAATGTTTGTTTTTTGTTACTGCCGCTCGCTCCACTCACTCTGCTATTTTTCTCTCTCTTACTGTATATTTTATACATGTTCTTCCCCCCCTCTAACTGCATATTTTATATACTTAGACATTTGCCATTCATCATCATCTGAGATTATATATAATTTAATTATTATTATTGTGTTTTTTTAGTTCAATAGGTAGATGGGTAGATTCAAACTTTCGTCGATGTAATAGTTCATGCCTACCGCTAGTAGATATTGTCATCTTTGGGCTTTCCCTTTTGGGTTTCCCTTCAAGGTTTTTAAAACGCGTCTACTAGGGGGAAGTTTCTACACCCTTATAAAGAATGCTTCGTTTTTCTCCCCAATCAATATGAGATCTCATACAAGATCTTAGTTGAGTTATGCTCGTTTTGGCATTATCTGAAATTATATATCTTCTGTTACAATACTTTTAATTATTCATTCAACGGTTGTAGTAGTTCTATGGTAGTCATTTTCAGGTTCTTTAAAGTGGGTGAGTGGGATGATGTTGGTTGTAGCTTGTTTATCTAAGTTCAACCACGTGTGTGGTTGGAGGATTTTGAAGCTTTTGATTCCTTAATTAAAGGTAGATGCCATTAAATGAAGGGTATATACCTTATAGGAGGCCTGAATAGGTAAAACAAAGCAAAGTATGCTGTTGGGTTTACTTCAATTAATTCCATCTTACCACCTTATTATTTCCCTCTCCTTTATATATACAGAAGGAGCGGTAACAAAAAAGTTCATTTTATTATCAATACATAATCATTGGAATGAATCTAACTCCATTCACTTCGACATTTCAGGTCCATCCATTAATGAACAACAGAAGAACTCATATTGAAGGTGCAGC
>NW_019647629.1:6596-7164 GCF_002806865.2 Cucurbita pepo subsp. pepo
AAAAACCACATCTATAGTCGAAATCAACAAGTTCAATCAAAACAAAACAACACAAATCTGAAATCTGAAACAAAATCCAAACCAACGCCGAACTCCACCGCCAGAACAAGAACCAAAATCCACCCAAAAACTCGCAGAATCCGCGAGTAAAACGGAAAAATCATAGATCCAGAAGACCAAGAAGAAGAAGAGAAATGGATTATATATATATATATATATATATACCTTGCCACTGATGATGAGCCAACAGTCCTTGTGATTGTTGTGCTCAGCGACTTCCTTCAAGGTGAAGACCTTTTCTCCGCTACCCATATGCTCGAATCGGGTTCGTCGATCGAATTGAGGGGGCAGAGAGAAGGAACTTTTGGGCTACAAAACAACGATGGAAACCGAATGTAAAACAATTATATACTCTATATATATATATATATATATATATATATATAACTGAAAGGAGAAATTAAGCTCACGGAAAGATTTGGATGTCAACTACAAAAAAAAAAAAAAGAAAAAAAAAATTGGGATTCGGTAGTAGGTGAGATGGAATGACGATAGTGTTTGTTTGAAA
>NW_019647630.1:0-619 GCF_002806865.2 Cucurbita pepo subsp. pepo
AAATGATGAAAACAGAGAATAGTGAAGGAGAAGAAGTAGAACGTCCAAACTTGAATAAGACAACCGAAAAGTGATTAGTTCATAATGTCATCAAAATATAAGAGGGAGCGACCCTCGAAGATCCTTGATTTCACCCACATAATAATCATATAACAGTGTAAAGTATTCTTAGAGATCGCACATTCATGCTAACTTTGTAGGTATAAATGTAGAACTTAAATTTTAATTTAACCTTTTATTTTCTTTTATTTTCTATAGATCGGGGAAAGTTTACTCTTGAATTAGAGGTATTTATTGGGCACGACCGGATGAGAAAACTTTCCCCAATCCCGTCCCTACCACCTATTTCATCTTCCGTCTCTGCGAAAATTTTCTATTTATTTTTGCAATGATCGAATTAGGAATTTCCTATCGGATATTTTTTTCTATTTATTATTATTATTTTTTTAAATAGTCATTAAAAAAAAACCTTTTAATGTATACATTTTATTATTTGTTGATAAAAGACTTTAAACAATAGAAAATAAAATATAAAATTAATAGAGAAAACATAATTTTTAAATCTAAGAAAAACACCACAAAAATATTAATTAGGTTTTTTTATTAATAATTGATACAA
>NW_019647630.1:6609-7163 GCF_002806865.2 Cucurbita pepo subsp. pepo
GAGAGTTTGGATGTATCCCATGAGGCACAGAAACGAGGTTCTCCAAATCTTCCTAGAGTGGAAGAAAATGGTAGAGAATCAGACAGACAGGAAAATCAAAAAGTTGAGATCAGACAATTGTGGAGAATATACTTATGATCCATTTCTTAAAGTATGCTGAGATGAAGGGATCGTTCAACACTTCACTGTTCCTGGTAAGCCACAACAAAATGGAGTTGCTGAGAGAATGAACCAGACATTAATAGAGAAGGTTCGATGCATTTTGTCTTAAGCAGGATTGAGTAAGGCATTTTGGGCTTAGGCTCTCAGTTATGCAGTTCACTTGTTGAATTGTTTACCTGTTTCTGGAAATGGTGGGAAAACTCCGCTTGAGGTATGGTCAGGTACTCCTGTTAGTGATTATGATAAATTGCATGTGTTTGGGTGTCCTGCTTATTATCATGTGACAGACTCAAAGCTGGATTCTAGAGCAAGAAAAGCCAAGTTTATGGCCTTTAGCAAAGGCGTGGAGGACTATAGATTATGGTGTCCAGAAACAAGTAAGATTGTTAATA
>NW_019647631.1:0-698 GCF_002806865.2 Cucurbita pepo subsp. pepo
TGGTTGAAACAAGGGTGGGAATGGCTCCAGAAGGGTCGGAACCTAGGAATCAATATATTATACGTATGTCAAACCGCTAAGCCACGCCGCCAAGCCGACCTAGCCGAGTCGAGAGTGCAACGAAGCCGCTGACAACGCCGAAACCGATGGGCTGCGAAGGACACTGACGACGCAGGGTTCCTGGATGCGTCTCTGGGTTGGGCCGAAAGGGAACGAGGCCCAATGGTGGTGTCCCAGCGCGGCCCGCGAGGTGCGGCCTGTACGCTGACCGAGACGAACTCGCGGAATGTCGAAGGGTCAACCCGCGGCCGCCGCTTCGTCTTCCTCGCCCGAAAGCCTCGACAACCCTAATCAAAGAACTCGACTACTGTCGTCGGTGGAATGGTCGTCGTCCGTCCGTTTGTCTCTGGTGGCGCGTCTGTCCCTCCTTGCCCGACGTACCCTGGCGCCGGTTTGCTCCTATCTAAGGACTCACAAAGTCTGAAGTCTCGAGACGTTTTCGATTCCTCACCTAAACCTTTCGTCTCCTCCCTCACAGGTACGATATAGCTCAAAAAGAAAGGACGGCTACTAAGGTAGCTAGGGTTTAACATGGGCACTCAAGGAATTAATATGCCCTTGTTGACAAGGCATGCCTCACCGAAAATCCTGCGATTTCCGGCGAGATTTAAGGCGTTCCTTTTTTTTTTTTTTTTTTT
>NW_019647631.1:5003-7162 GCF_002806865.2 Cucurbita pepo subsp. pepo
AACTTGAAGGGAGAGATAACTTCTTAAATTTTCTCATCAAGTTAAAACCGCCAACAATTATTTAAGTAAATCACTAACTATTTTCTTAAATTTACGAGGGCAAAGAAGGCCCCTTCGGAGGCACGAGCTCAAGTTAATAACTATTTTTACTTAGTCAACCTTACTAACTCACATCCATCTTCTCCCTTTGTTCTTCGTTCACCAAACCCTAATATATATAACTCCCTTTCCTATTTCTTTCTCTTTTGATTTCATTGTTTATGTCTCTTTTAACTCCCTTCCCTATTTCCCTATTTCTCTCTCTTTTGTTTTCCTTATTTATCTCTCTTTTGCATTTTTTTTTCCAAAATAGAGTTCAGACCCCTCAAAAATGGTAAGTGGGGGCAAAATTACCGGGTTGACCTTGGCCCATTTTTTTTCTTTCTAATTTCTTATATTTCTTTTAATTCTCTTGGGGCATGAGCACTTTTTCCTTCTCTACCGGTCAGAGATTCACTCTCTAAGATCCCTAATAATATCCACGAAGCTCAAAATAAAAAAGAGCGATTAAGGAATAAGGAAACTAGGTATTACAGAGTACCTAGTTCTCGCTTTTTAAGAGTAACGACTATCTCCAAGGACCAATACCAATCCTTTAAGCATGTTTTGTTCTCACTTACATACTCCTAATAAAATGAGTAGGAGCTCACCCAACTTAGAATGGCTCAAAGTAAAACACACTTAATAATAGAACTATAATTGAGTAACCTAAAAAAAGGAAGGTGCACCTTGTTGACTTTCAATTCTTTCAAGTCTTTCTTATTTATCCTATTATTAGTATCGTTCTCATTAAGATGTGGTCTCTGTTTATTTATATACTCCTCCTTTACTCAAGTTTCACAATAACTTTTGGAGTTCGATTCAATATGCCCACCATTTCTGCCATATTTATAGGCTTTTCATTATCTATCTTCATAAGCTCCTTTTTGTAACTTCAATTATAAAACTTCCAAAAAAATTTATACATTTTTTTTCTTTACACCATGCAGCTCAGATTTTAACTTCACCTCCTTAGTTTCTTCAAAAGTAGATTAAAAGAAGTAAAAACAACATATATATCTTGTCACATCACCATGGAAACTTACTACTCTATAAAAACAAATATTTAAAAAAGTTTCTCATTTGTCATGAACATGCAAGATCACAAGAAACTGAAATAAATTGAGTTTATTGTAGAAAAAAGAGTCTAAAGATAATAATGGATTTCATGAATTAAACATTTTTATGTTGTTTGTTGTGAAGTAGATGGTCATTTGCTGCTTGAGCAATGTCTATGAGAGGCTGTATGGTAACAAGTGAGGCATTTGCAGCATCTTCTTCCTTGATATCATATTCAATGGTGGATTCAACAATGCAACTATCATCACCATTTTCAACGATCTTCAAGCGAACCCTATAGAGAGTAAACCCGATATCCAAGAATCCTCCTTCCACCACTTCGGTCTCTTTTATACGATTCTCATTATCTATTTTTGTGAATTTCTCCTTATAACCTGGGGCACCACCTAAACCTGCATTTATACGTAGACTTTCATATTACTGAATCCATACTCCACGTAACATATTTGATCCCTAATTTGTGAGATTCCACAACAATTAGAGAGAGGAACGAGTGTCATCGAGGATACTAGACCTCGAAGAGGGGTGAATTATAAGATCCCACATCGGTTGGAAAGGAGAACGAAACATTCTTTATAAGGGTGTTGAAACCTCTTCCAGACATTTTAAAAACTTTGAGGGAAAGTCTGAAAGGGAAAGCCCAAATGGAACAATGTTCGTTATAGAACAAACCCATGCGAAATATTGAATCGAAGAATGTCATGAAATTCTCTAAAGGCTTAAAACAAGAAAATAGGAAGATTATTAGAAGTTAGTACCTGGTGGGAAAATGATATTAAGAACAGTTCCTTCTCCTCCATCACCTTCAACCACCTCTATTTTCTTGATAAGGTTCGGGAGGCGGTTTTCAATCAATCGTGCGAGTTCGAGGCCTCCGTAGAGCTGCCATACGACGGTGGCCGGTGCCTGGATTGCCGCCTCATGGGAGAGCTGACCCAACATCTTCTTAGTTTTGAGGTTTGGGTTTGGTGGATGAAGACATAGAAAGATGATAAGAAATG
>NW_019647632.1:0-2561 GCF_002806865.2 Cucurbita pepo subsp. pepo
AAGATCAATTCGAGTATTTTCAAAAGAATTTTTCATTTCAAATCAATCATGGCTCCATCGAAAGCAAACAAAAAGAGTACCTTATCCTTAAGGAGAAGGCTGGTAGAGTGTCGCTTTCTTACGTCGGAATCGAGGTTGAGAGCAGCAGTTAGGGTAACAGAAGGCAAGGAAGCCATGAAAGGAAGAAGGAGAAGGAATTACATAATAATGGCGGGGTGTTTATCCCTTCCCCATCCAATCGAATCCGCACACCCATGAATTGTGGAGGGAACGGCCTCTTCTTCTTTATATATATATAATGGTGAAAACATTGCGGTTAAATTTTGCGTTTACAGTAACAAGGTTAAATTAAGAGTAGTTTTAGGAGTCTAGGTAAATTTTTAAAAATGTCTAATAAATTTATATTAAATTTTATTTTTATTTTTATTTTTAAATTTTTAATGTATATGCATTAGTCAGTGTGAAAATTTTCCATTAATTTTTTTTAAAATATATCTTTTAGAACCAATTAAAAAATTTATAAGGTAAAATAAACATTTTTAAAGTCGAGGATAATAATTAATTTTATATTAATGTATATTTTTCTATTAGTTTATGGTATAATTATGATGTAACAACCTGAGGCCAATGAGACATTTATTTATGCATGTAAGTGGCTAACCAACTCCCACTAAGTTCTTATAAAAAGGTTCGGTACAACTTGGTTCTTCACTCTCTATATTTCATCGTACAACTTGGTTCTTCACTCTCTATATTTCATCGTCTCTTTCTCAAAACCTACGATTGCAAATTGCTTGGAGAACTTCTCGACCTCATGTCGAAGCTTTGAGATTTCATATTGAAATTCTTTATTTGATTGCACGGTTGCCTCGAAATCCTTCAACTTAGCACCTGCATTCACGATTGAGTATGTCAAAGGATTCTAAAAGATAGTGAGCCAACAAATGTGCAATAATGTGAGACGAGAGAGTTCAATATATTTTAATGCAGATCTGATGATTGTTCTAGCAGATATTGTCCTCTTTGGATTTTCCCTTTCGGGCCTTCCCTCAAGGCTTTAAAACGCGTCTGCTAGGGGAAGGTTTCCACACCCTTATATATAGTGGTTTGTTTTCCTCCCAACTAATGTGTGACATCACAGTTATGATCGAAAAACCGACCTTTAGGCTCAGCAGCCTTAATTTTTAAGGCTAACTTCAAAGCTTCATCAAAGAATTCAGCTACTTTCACAAAATCTGCTTCGAGGAAGCCTCTTGAAGTAAGAGCAGGGGTTCCTATATACACCAAATTTACACACATTTAGATACTTGAGCAGTAATTGGAGGACACGATAATGTTTCTTTCGTACAAAAGAAAGTTTCGCCCAAGGCCATACCCATACGGATGCCACCAGGAACCATGGCAGACACGTCCCCCGGTACTGTGTTCTTGTTAGCTGCAATGTGCACCCAATCCAAAACCTTCTCCACTCTTGACCCATCAATACCCTGCCAAATTACGTCGACGATAATAGTTATATCATGAACGTTAAAAAGTATCTAGTAGGTTCTTCAACTTTCAGTTCTGTATCCAATAAGTTACTAAATTTTTAATATTGTACATAATATAGGAACGGCGGCCCTATTTGGGCTTTACCTTTTGGGCTTCCTCCTGGAGGCTTTAAAATGCGTATGTTAGGGGAAGGTTTTCACACCTTTATAAAGGGTGTTTTGTTCTCCTCTCCAACCAATGTGAGACATCACAATCCACCTCCCTTCGGGGTCCAGCGTCCTCGCTGGCACTTGTTCCTTTCTCCAATCGATGTGGGACGGCCCACCAAATAGACCAATGTGAGACATCACAATCCACCCCCCTTCGGGGCCCAGCGTCCTCGCTGGCACTCATTCCTTTCTCCAATCGATGTGGGACCCCCACCTGATGGTATACTTACTGGCACACCACCTCATATCTACTCCCTTCGGGGAACAGCGAGAAGGTGGCACATCGTTCGGTGTCTAGCTCCGATACCATTTGTAACGGCCGGCCAAGACCCACCGCTAGCAAATATTGTCCTCTTTGGGCTTCCCCCTCAAGGCTTTACAACGCATCTACTAGGGAAGGTTTCCACACCCTTATAAAGGGTATTTTGTTCTCCTCCCCAACCAATGTGGCACATCACAGTATGTCTTTAGCCTATTCTTCAAATTTATAATCATCAGTAAGCGGTCGTCATAAAGAAAAATACCTGGATGAGAAGTATAATAGTTATAACGGTGACCCGGAAATCGCCCATTACCTTATTTTTCAAATTTATGAGGAGTAAATGATTATCAGTTCCACCAGATACAAGTTCATAGCCCTTCTCAATCAAACACTGCATAAACAATGAATTTGACACAGTAAACTACACTGATTTAAGCAAAGAATTCAAAGCAGTGAGAAAAACATGCACTAGTCTGTATACCTGAGCAAATCTTGAAGAATTATTGAGAACCTGTTGTTGGTAGGCTTTGTATTCCGGAGTTGTGGCCTATTGCAATATGGTAAATAAGAGAAATAACATGAATGAAAACAATTTAATT
>NW_019647632.1:6850-7161 GCF_002806865.2 Cucurbita pepo subsp. pepo
TAATAATACATACATTTTCCAACCCAAAAAATCTCCTTTTAAAAATATACCGAAATTTCCTCATATGAAATAATAATTAATATTTTAAACTAAAATAAAAATAAAAATATTTATGAGATGAATAAATTAATACCAATAATTTTGGGATAAAATAAATGAATTTTTTTAAAAATTGAAAATCATAGAAATGGAATGCTTACAGTAGCTCGAGCCTCCCTTTCCTCCGCCGTGGAGCCGCCCGCAGAAGACTGCGACCATAGAAAACCAATGGAAAGTTAGGGCATAAGAGAGTAAAATCAGTCATTCTGAAT
>NW_019647633.1:0-1539 GCF_002806865.2 Cucurbita pepo subsp. pepo
ATAATTGAAAAGGAGATCTAAGATAACTCCTTCCAAAAGATAAAAGAGAGAGATCTAACTTATCGATTACTTTTCCATCTCTTTCCATTCCTATTAAATGTGCTTGAGGTGAAGGCCAGTGATTTATAGTTATGGAATATTATATGAACAAGGAGATTATTTTAGGATTGTGGATTATTCAAAATATTATTAACA
This sequence comes from Cucurbita pepo subsp. pepo, assembly GCF_002806865.2. NCBI lineage: Eukaryota > Viridiplantae > Streptophyta > Magnoliopsida > Cucurbitales > Cucurbitaceae > Cucurbita > Cucurbita pepo. The sequence goes on from NW_019647633.1 coordinate 196, forward strand.
ATTAAGATTTATATCGAATTATTATTATTATTATTATTATTATTAGTATTATTAGTATTTTAGTATTATTATTAGTATTATTGGTATTATTATTAGTATTATTAGTATTATTAGTATCATCATTATTATTAGTACTATTATTAGTATTATTATTACTATTACTATTACTAGTATTATTAGAACTTTTTAGATCTAAATTATCTCATAACTCCAATGAATAACTCTAGTATAGCCGTGAAAGTTACAAGCTCATGGGTTAAAAAGTACAATATGCAATTTTCATTTTAATATCTAAAATCTTTGTACTAAAAATACGACATGAATGACTATAAAAGATTGTAACTCTCATGCCCGTCAATGTTACAATGACCACGGGTTAATAGTAACTTGATAATACTATAAAGGAAAAAGGAAAATGTAAAATATGACAATTGACCTCTTCAGATGACATCTCCGACTTGTGAGAGAATGGTGGAGAGATGAAATTCGTTATTAGTAATTGTAACCTCACCCCTCATGAAATTATATTAATGTATTTATGGATAAGTGATTAGGGTATTTTTTTAATTTTGATAAGGATTAACATATATGGTATATTAAGCATGTTTCATTTTATAGGCGGAAATAAATGTTTAAACTTCTTAAAAAAAACATAAGCTTCATCTTAACACATTGTCATGGACTCATGTGTTCAAAAACACTTTTAAAACGACACAACGAGCTACTAAATGAAATAAATAAACATTTAAATAAAAAACATCTTATTCTTGCTAAGTCTAAAAAAATAAATGCAACTATCCTATGCATGTGTCATGGTCTCGAATTGTAATAACCCGCATAGGGATGTCTTGCCTTTACTTGGAATAGAAGTAGCACGTGGCTTGAATATTTTAAGAAATATTCATTAAGCGACCCTGCTATTGGGGTAAAATGCAAACACATACAATCATAAATGGGACCTATCATATCAGACCATTATCTTATGGCGGCTATCTAAACGACAATTGAATAATTTAGCCTAGTCAATATCCTAAATGGCCCATAATTTAACCTATATGTATGTGTATATATATGTATGTGTATATGTATCCCATATAATTTATACAATGGCCCATGTATCTTAAATGGTCCATTACACATATAATTATATTTATGTAATGATATGATTATGATATGTTATATCAATGTTATAATACGTGCTATAATGTGGCAAATCAATTCCCATGTAAATATAATTCATGAGAGGTAATTTGAAGTTTCAAAATTATCTTTTGACTTTGCATCATCTATATCTATATCTATATATATATATATATATATATATATATATATATATATATATAT
>NW_019647633.1:6853-7159 GCF_002806865.2 Cucurbita pepo subsp. pepo
TTTTTTTTTTTTTTTTTTTTTTTTTTTTTTTTTTTTTTTTTTTTTTTTTTTTTTTTACATGAGCTCTCAGTTTTTTTCTTAGATTCAACTTTCTAAGTCCTCTATTCTTAAGAATCCATACATCTTTAGTATATAGATGAGAACAGGTTTAGGTTCAGCCTCAATGAAAAGAAAAAAAAAAAAAAAAAACGAAGCACCTAAACATAAGACCAAGAACTACAAGATCGACCCGTTTATTCTGGGGTGAGGGGTGACCGAGGGATCATACCATTCATTTTGGGGCGAGGGGTGACCGAGGGATCGTAC
>NW_019647634.1:0-2508 GCF_002806865.2 Cucurbita pepo subsp. pepo
ATCCCTCATAACTATTTTGAGGGTAATAAGCCTTCAAATTGGTTATCTAACATGAAAATTTGAATTTAGTAGGATTGAATCAGTTCATAATTCTCCCACTACAATGAGGCTTATCGAATTAATGACCAGGATCCACTTGACTCTCAAGCGAAATTAAATTGTTAACAACTTTTGTTAACTATCAGCTCCTTCGCTTAGAACTATTTAATTAACATTATCTCACCTTATTAAAAGTGTATGTCCTACTCTTTGAAGTCTTTAGAAAATTACATTTGTATGTCATATAAATATGTTTTTCTATTTAGAATTAAATAAAGGACTATTTTGTTTCCGTTTAGGAGTAGCCTACACTTGGCCATAATTTTGAGTGTTGTAAACTAAGTTTACTACATTTCCATAATCCCAAAAATTGTCTCATAGACAATTTTGAAGGCAATCATGTTCACTGTGCAATCGCTATTGCACATCCTAACAAGAGTTTAGTAATAGTATATAATTTTTTTTTTTAACACGTGACTATATCTAATATAGTCTTGTTTTCTCCTCCTACATTACAATTTTACAAAATTGTATTGTGTTTAGAGTTGGAAATCAATTCCACTTTGTATCACCTTAGACACAATGTTCTTGTACTTCATTATGATCGGATCATAATGTCCGGGTAGATTTATCAAAATGGATTTAGCTTTAGTCTCATTTTCCTTGACTTTTTAAAAAAATAGAGTAAGTTACATTTGGTACGGATACTTATATATTGAATAATCATTAATCAGATTGATAAAATATTAACCATATCCTTTGACTTTTGCATTCATCAAATTACTTCGGTCATAATGCATAAGCCCAAAACGCTCTTTGGTCTTACAGCCTTATTCAATAAAAGTCCAATGATTATCTTGCATGAAAAGCGAGATCTATAGACATGTAAAGTAATTAACTCCAACGTTTAGAAAATTACCTTTTACTAGTCTTTCATCATACTAATTGTACTTCATTTGAGCTGAACATATTTTCAAACAATTTTGAAAATATAAACTTTAATTTAAGTTTGAGAAATTGAATTTCTCTTATGATTATTAAAAATACCATATTCAGCATTTAGTAACAATTTTTACTTAACCATCTCAACGTCTCCCACTACACCAACTGAGATTGATTTCCTAGTATCTAACATATATAATATATTCTACTTCATCAAGTATTTTCCAAGAATTACATATAAGTGTAATGAAAAACAAATCTCGATAGTAGATCTTGTATCAACTATCGAGTGGTGTCACCTATTCTCCACACAAAATTTAGTAAATCAAATTTACTTTCATTTAGATTTTTCTTTCTATAGTGTAATTTAAAAAATTTCTCTCACTAGGACGGTTAGGGCTAATTAGGAACTATTTCCTATCATAGCTTTAGTCATAAATATCTCATGTTTTAGTCATTTTCTTATCTTTTATCATGACATCCAACAAGTCAACTAAAGATACGAACAGAGGTTTCATGTGCTTTTCAAATAATCCAATTCATATTGACAATAGGCCTTAACAACATTTCTCAATAAAGACAACAAAAGAAAAAAAAATTATATACATAATATTTCAAGTATTAAAATTTTTTCAATATGACTTATGGGTAAAGAAAATTAAAAAATTAAGAGATCTTGAACGTAATATTTGAAATATATAAAATATTATTTAATTACAAACAATCAACTATCCATTCAATTTCAGCATAAGAACAAACAATTTTATAAAATGAACCCTATAAACCATTTCTAATGCTATGGTACTTAGTGATTTAGAACAAGTGTAGCCGTAGGGTAGGTCAAGTATTTATTCACTAAATTGAGACAATCTCAACCAAACATTATACCATAATAACTCTTATTCCTATAATATTTAGTTACCATTAGTTCGGTCAAGAACATCATTAACAACCTTAATGATCTCTTCCTAAATTTAAACTATCATTTTAGATCTTGTAATTTTATTCCAACAAGTGCCGCCTTAGGGTAAGTCAAGTATTGGAAATAAAATTACTATCTTATCCTTCTCAAGAGTTCACCCTGATATTGACCCATGCAAACACCTTTTGTAGGGGACAGTCTAAAAGCCGCCACAAGGCCCCCACATGGATCTCACATTATGAACCAATGATGGAGACCATAGGATATGTTGACACATTTCCTTCTCCCATTTACTCTAAATACTTTCTCAATATATTCACCTTGATATTGACTCATGCAAACAACTTCCGTAGGGGGGCGGTCCAAAAGCCGCCATGAGGCCCCGCATGAATCTCACGGTGTGAATCAATAATAGAGAACATAGGAAATCTTGACATGTGTCCTTAATATCTTGACGGACGTCCTCCCCCAAGTATTTTGAAATAGGGTTTTCTATTACTCACACAAATTAGGCTAATCTCATTTATCTAATTTTATAATCTACCATTTCATAATTATGTTATTGGATTGGTTTTAGTGTGAATTCCCAAGTTTTTAAACTATTT
>NW_019647634.1:4890-7158 GCF_002806865.2 Cucurbita pepo subsp. pepo
TGTTGGAGTTAGCTTACTACGTGTTGTATGATGGTGCGTGCCCTGTGGCCCCTGCATGCACCATATTTATGTGATATGATTAGGTGATGTATAGATGGTGTTGACGGTAGATTGTGTATGTTATGTGATGTATGAATTATGTTAACTGTTGACTGTTTATGTTATGTGAAGTTATGAATGAGATGTTAGTATTATATGCCATGAATATGTTGATTGATGTCATAGATACACATAGAATTATCGAGTAATGTCATGAGATGTTTATGCAACTAGAATGTACTTTCATGTTATGGAATATGTCATGTAATGTAACTCATGTGAGATGCCATATGATGTAAGAAACGTAAATGCGATGTTAGCACTGCTTATGTAATGCCATGTTAGATATGTTAAGGGACCTCATGCATATATGTATGTCACGTGCATTGGGATTCTTCCCCTTTATGATACGAAAGAATGAATTACGATATTTATGTTCGCCATGATATCATGCGAGCCCTTTTCTGTTCTGTGGTGTCCGGCGACGTGTAACACGTGCCCAACCAAGCCAGGCCTAAGGGGTATGTATACGAGCCCGCCTGGTGGGTTCATGTACGCGTACATGGGCCATGTGTGAAGGAGTACCACACATCCAACCCTACCCGGAATAGAAAAGCGCCCAAGGCTATGTAAAGTTTATGAAAAGTTAGGTCCCGCTCATATGTTGCATGCGTTTGCATTCCTAACCCCAACAGTGGGGTGACTTACTGAGTATTTCATAAAATACTCAAGTCACGTGTTACCTACATTTTTAAGGTAAAGGCAAGCTGCCAATGTACGGTTGATGGCGGAGCTGAGGCTACAATAGAAGTTGGAGATGGAATGTTTTTAGGAGTTTACTTTTAGACTCTTTAAAGTTATAGGGTTGAGTATTGTTTTATTTGGATTTATTTTGAATTCAGCATTAACGTTTATTTTTGGAGTTTAGGTTTTGTTTTGGATTCATGAATTTTTATGAAAGACTCTTCCAAGGTTATTTATGATGAGCTTCCGCTTAATGAGATATGTATGCATGGGTGACTTCACTAATTAGGTTAAAGAAAATGAGGGCGTTACACTTTCTCTCTCAATATCATTTTTATAGATTGATCTTTTATATTTCCTTAATATTAGTCTTTGTATCACTATCATCACAATGAAAGTGACAAACTAGATCACATCCGAAACACCTTTCAAATGTTTAAGAAATTATTATAGTCATCTAAGTCATTTTGTTGTTTTAAAAGCAAAAGTATTCCGCTTGTATACCATACTTCACAATCTAAGGTAAAATTGATCTTAACATAAATTTCTCTAGATTGATGTAATAGTGTATCACTTAAAGATCAAATCTTTAACTCCAGACACAAATAAAAAAATTTCATTATCTATCGATACTCTGAGAAAACTTTAATTTTTCACTTAAGGGTCATACCATTAGTTTAACTAATATAATCTAAGTAACGGTATATTTAATGTTAATTCTCGTCTACGCATTAATTGTCTCCCAGTCAGGAAAGATAATTAATCATACTCTCAACATTTGATGTTACTTAGGATACTATTCCTCTGACTTCATATTTCAATGATCGTTATTATTATTTGAAGTCTTGCATTAAATATTTGACAACAATTTTGTCAATATAATAGATATGAGAGTTTATCCTTAAATCTTTATTTTTAGGACATACAAAATTATTCCAAATCATTTATTAGAAATTGGTTAGGTAGTCATCTATTTATATTAGATTGAAAGATTACATCATTCATAATAAGTAATATGTCCGTAACATTAAATTAAAAAAAAAAAAAATTGAGAAAATCGGCTATTTTCTTGTTTTCACAAGCTTATTACAATTTATCAAAGTCATAAGTTACCAAACCTCTTATTAAACAATCTATAGGTTAAAAATGAATTTTACTACAAACCTTTTGCTTTTGATCTTTAATAATACATCCATATGCGTAGATGTATCTCTTAGATTTCTTTTCACAAAAGAATTCAAAATATTCCTTTAACATATCTCATATAAAAATAAATTAGATAATAATAATAGACTCTACATTACTTTCTCTCCTTAAGTTCTACTCTTTGTCATGAGTCCTATTTTGAAGATCTGTATCTTCTTATTCTACATAATTTTACTTTTGTAGATCCATTCATATCCTAGGAGCTTAACCGGATCAAGAACATCTACAAATCCCTTGAATTTTATGACTTTAAAATATTTATCCTTTGTCATCATCCCT
>NW_019647635.1:0-505 GCF_002806865.2 Cucurbita pepo subsp. pepo
ATCTTTTTTGATCGACCGATGTGTATTCCATCAGTGTTGGGGATTGTTTTCTGGTGCAATTGAAAACTCAAAAAAATTTCACTTTTTCACTTGATTTTTTTAAAGATTATCCCCTGGAAAATGAAGAACACTTACCGAATTATAAATGTCAGAACATTAGAGAAGACATGTAAGTGTCCCTTTAAAAAACAACAAGATGCATGAGATTGAGAAGGAAAGCTTAAGGCATATTACTTACAACGGGGAGTTGGGCACAATTTATGCGTTTGTGGCAATCATTCCTTTTCCAAGCTGCCTTTCCTTGGCCATCAAAAACTCCTTCACCTGATAATGTCAATCTATCAACACGGGCAAAAGTGATCCAATTATCTCCCTAAACACTTTTTGGTGCCTGCAATGTTCCTCCAAGATGAAAGTCAATTGGGTTATTACAAGGTCCTTCAAAATTCCCTTGCTTTACTTTAAATATCCCTCTCGGAATAAAAATTTCACTAGAACGATCCGA
>NW_019647635.1:6229-7158 GCF_002806865.2 Cucurbita pepo subsp. pepo
ATAACAATGGTGATGGTGTTCTATTTATAAGATAAACAGCAGTTAAAATGGTGTTCTATGTAGAGTGCTTAAAAAGCACTCTACCTATCTTTAACTCGGCCTGATATTTCTTCTGCAGTTGGGGATATGAGTCGGTACATGCAAAGTCCAAAGAAGCCTCATTTGGATGTAGCTTGACGGATCTTGAGATATGTCAAAGGTACAATCGACCATGGTCTTTTTGTACAAAAGAAACAAAGACTGTAAGCTAGTTGGATAATGGGATGCTGACTATGCATGAGACAACGATACTTGGAGGTCAACCACTAGGTATGTATTCAAGTTTGGTTCGAGAACAATTTCTTTGTGTAGCAAGAGACAACCAACAGTATCATTGTCAACTACAGAAGCAAAGTATACAGCAGCGACTGGAGCAGTTCAGGAAAGTACATGGCTGAAACTCTTGATAGAAGATTTGCACCAAAAAATTGAGTATCCAATATCACTTCATTGCGACAACCAATCTGCGTTCGCCTAGCAGAAAATTCCTAGATCAAAGCATGTGGAGGTGCAGTACCATTTCATTAGAGAGAAGGTCCTAAAGGAAGAAATCGAGATGTAGCAGATCAAGATAGATGACCAAGTGGCAAACTTGTTTACAAAAGAGCCGAATGCGGGAAAACATGAGAGTTTTCTCTGTCAGCTTAACATGGTACTGCGATTGAGGACTAGTGCTGAGGGGGAGTGTTAAAATATCATCACTGGCCCAATAGAGTCTAGCCCAATAATTGTACGAGCCCATTGTATATTTATTTTAGTAGAGATTTTAGGAAAGATACTAGATATTTTAGGAAAAAGATTTACATTTGTTAGGTCAAGATTGCGTAGGGTATAGTACAAATACCTCTTGACCCTACCTAGATTTTCATCCCAAGAAATCCCAAGCATTA
>NW_019647636.1:0-465 GCF_002806865.2 Cucurbita pepo subsp. pepo
AGAAAGGTGAACGAAACATTTTTTATAAGGGTGAGAAAAACAATAGTATAAGCGTTTTAAAACTTTGAGGGGAAGCGCGGAAGAGAAAGCCCAAAAAAAGACAATATCTACCGGCGAATTCGACATTTTAATCAAAAGTACATACTTTATAACAATGGGAATGAGATTATACTCTCGACGATAACCGGATCATAATTTAAATGGTAACTCATTCTCGTCGATAAATGGAGTATGGAAACACGAGAACAAAACATTATTTATCAAGGTGTGAAAATCTCTCCCTAGCGCATTATAAAAAACTTAAAGGGAAGACCGAAAGGGAAAGCCCAAAGATGATAATATATGCTAATGGTGAGCTTGAGCCGTTACAAATAGTATCAGAGCTTGATACCGGGCAATGTGTCAGCGAGGGGGCTGAACCCCGAAGAGGAGTGGACACGAGGCGGTGTGCCAGTAAGGATGTTG
>NW_019647636.1:639-7157 GCF_002806865.2 Cucurbita pepo subsp. pepo
TGATGTAAAAAAAAGAAGAACAAAGATTGATATTTCATAGCTTTAGATCAAGTTTGTGATCCAACCACTTTATTCAATAATGAAGGATTGAAGGAACTATTTGCTCGTTAATTTTTCCTTTTAATAAATTATGTAACAACGAGCGGTATGTGTGGTTGAACAAGTTTGGATTTTATACGAATTGTGTTCGGTTGGCGAAGGTAAGCCTCGTCGAAGGTTCGACGAAGCTATAAATTAGGGCGAAAAATGTGAATGGAGTTTGAGTCCTCCTTAATGCTTGAAGTGAGTGTGTTAAGATCAGGACGCTGCATGGTTGAACAAGTTGTGTTTGGTTGGCGAAGGCAGACTTCGTTGAAGGTTCGATGAAGCCACAAAGTCGGACGAAAAATGTGAATGGGGCTTGAGTTTCCTTTAAGGCTTGTTGTGAGTGTGTCAAGATCACGACGTTGCACGGTTGAAGGAGTACGACTGTAACAGTTGGTATCAAAGCCACACTTTGTGGGTTTAAGTCGGATAAGATAGAGAACTCGAGAGTTGAATGAAGACTTTAAAAATCCAATCTACGAACTTGTTCCTACCGAGATTATCAAACCCGTGAGCTTAATCTTCGAGAATATTGTGATCGATTTTTTGAAAGCTTAATTTTTTTTTTAAACCATTAAAAACTCATTTCAAATTTAAATGTATTCTTGGATTTTTCCTTATAATTTAGTGGATTTGAGACATGTTCTCAAGGGTATCAAAATCTGTCAAATCTCATATTCATAATTATTACACAAACAAAAACAAGAAATCTTCAAAGATAACAACAAATGCAATCATTAAAATCCACAAACTCACATTAGATCCACAAGGAGACATCAAAAAACCAAGATTCTGTCGATTCAATGGTCTGATTTCATTCTCCATTTGGATAAAATTAAACAAAACAACTTAAAACCCATAAAACCCATAAAAAAAATAGTGTGTTTCCAATCAAACCCATATTTTTGTTCATTTCAATGACACCAAATTCGAATCAAACCCTTCTTAAGTACTTGTCGTTTTTTAATAAGTACTTGTCATGTCAAAATTTTAAAATGGTTAGTGTAACTTCATTCTTAATAGATATTGTCCGCTTTGCCCGTTACATATCACAGTTTTAAAATGCGTCTCTATGATTTTCATGCCCTCATAAGGAATGTTTCGTTTCCCGCTCCAACCGATGTGAGATTTTATAAACTACTCTCCCTTGAGAACCCAGTGTCCTCGCTGACACACTTTTCTCAGTCTTTAGGTCTGATACCATTTGTAATCGTTGAAACCCACTGCTAATAGATATTGTCCGCTTTGGCTCGATATGTATCGCCGTTAGCCTTAAAGTTTTAAAACGCATATGCAAGATAGAGGATTCCACACCCTTATAAGAAATATTTTGTTCCGCTCTCCAACCAATAAATTTGTTCACGCATTTGCTAGTGTGAAGTATTTTCTCAACGTTTGAATGATAAGAACACAAATTTGACTTGAATTTATATGAATAGTCCCATCAAAACAAGAGTTCATATGATATCTGAAATAATGAATGATACGAAGGTTGAAAGTTCCAAGTAATTAATGATGAACATATGTTTGAACATCTACAAATAAAATCTTTCATTTTTCGAGAAACACTCTTGTTTGTACTACAAATTGCTTTTGTATTTCACTTCCAAAATAAGTGTTGCATGTCCAAAATATGCAAGCCCAAAGCCTACTTTTTCACTTTTGCTATTCAATCTTGTTCTGACCATATAACATGTTTAAGGTATTTGGTCACAAGTCACGGCTAGTAGATATTATCTGCTTTGACCCGTTACGTATCACCATCAGTTTTATGGTTTTAAAACGCGTTTATTAGGGAAAGATTTCTACACCCTAAAATGTTTCGTTCCCCTCTCCAATCGATGTGAGATCTCTCTAACAGACGCATTTTAAAATTGTGAAACTGACGTTGATACGTAACGAGCCAAACTAGATAATATCTGCTAGCGATGGGCTTGGACTGTTACAAATGATATTGATAGCGGTGGACTTAGGTTGTTACAAATAGTATCAGAGCAGTCACCGAACTGCTCGAGCACTGATTAGAGTAGAGTTAGACCATCTCCATAGTAAACGTGTTTTAAAACTATGCGACTGACGGCAATATGTAATGGAATAAAATAGACAATTATCTTCTAGCGGTGGACTTGAGCGGTTAATTAAAGAGTACCGTAGAGAATCAAAATGGCAGGTGGATGAAGAGAAGACGTGTGAATTAGGGTTACTTATCAATGAAGTCCTTGCCCCATGCTCCTCAAACTGTGGCCTTTTGCTTTCTCTATTATGTTTTCTGTTGTGTTTGTTATCTTTATGTTGTTTCCGACACCTTTCCTGTCACTTCCTTAGTCATTTTTGTTACCTGCAGTGTATAAATAAGTTCTTAAAATTAAATATAACCAAAAGACATCTTATTAGTACGATGGACTTAGTTTGTTACGGTAGCTAAATCAATCCAAATTGAGTTAGGTTGGATTATTTTTTACGAAATCGAATTGGTTTGATTTAGTTTTCGGGTTCAAAGAAGAAAAAAAATCGGGTCAACCCAAACCAAGCTGGTCCAACACTTCAAGCTTCAACCTTCCACTTTAGGGTTTTCTTTTTATTCTTTCAACATTGTTGTTATTCCCAATCTTGCTCATCTACAAGCTGCCTCCTGCCACCACTCACTGCTTACAGTTACACGCTACTCCCGCTCTCACTCTCAATCACACGACCAATCAACCAATCATACAACCTACTTCAAAAACAGAGGGTTGGGTTGCGAAACAATTTGGAGTTACTTAGGTTACCAATCTAATCAACTTGAATATCAAATTGATCTAAAAGGCCCAACCCAACTCATCTACCTCCCTAATATTAACAATCTTCTTACAAAAGAAATGTAGCCCACAAGAATTAAAACAAGTAAAAATAATTTTGTCCTAGTTTAACGACGATCGACGGAATAGTACCAAGTGATTTTCTCATTTTAACATAGCAGCTTTTATTATGCAATGGTGTAAAAGTGAGTTTGGATCACTTTCAAACATGTCCTAAATCAAACCAGAATTCTTTTGGAAGGTTTTAATTTCTCGTCACTTATATAAATCCACTCATGTTTCAACATACATAAAATCAAATAATTAAAATGGAGCATAAGAGTTTGGAATGAATTGACTTACACATTTGGTAGTGGAAGCATAGAAAGATAGCGATAGAAAGATAGCGATTGATCTAAACATAGTTAAGCAGATAAAACATTCTCGAGAGAAAAAAAAAAAAAGTGCAAATTCTCTAAAACCCATCAGAGGAAATCATACATTTTCATTGATTTTATGGTTTTAATACAATAATAAGAGGAAAGAATCACAAGTTTTGTTGTTCTTTTAAAGTTTATTTTTTTTGGCTAAACTATGATGTGAAAAAATAGTCGTCTTGACCTAATAGACTCGAAAAGCCATATGATCCTACAAGAAATAATGGATACGATAGCATACGAAAAATGTTATTATAGACTTTTTAGAGCATTTTTCGTACGTCGTGACAATCCATATTATTAAAAGTCTAAGAAAACAGCTGCTGTATTGTTGTGTTGCAAAGGCTGCGCTGAACTTTGTAATTCTATCATGTTTGGCAGCAACAAAATTGAAAGAGTGGAGCTATGCATTTCCCTCCCAAGAACCCAATTCTTTTGCAGAACTCATCACAATTTGGCTGATCCTCACACTTGCTCCTACACTCATATCCTGCCATTCCTACAAAAATACAATCCATTTCAATTAGAGTTCGATCAATATCGTTCGGTACTTACTTCTTGTTTCTTGTTTTTCGATTTGAAGAACAGATCATCTGTTTGATAACGTTTTCCTTTCTCATTTTTCATTTTTAAAAAACATAAATTGAAATATGGTACGATCGTAAAAACTTACCGAGGGAAGAAAAGAGGAAGATAGCAAAGATGAAGACAACCCATCGAAGAGCAATGGAAGATACATATCCATAAACCATTTTTAATGATTGTTTTTTAGAATATTGCAATTGAAAGAGGTTGAAAATGGAAGATATATATAAGAAAATGGCTAGCCTAATTACTCACACAAATGTTGAAAGAAAATCTAATTAATAACATATTAATCTTGCATGATTTTATACCTCTTTGTACCTTCTTACTACATTAAGAAATATTATTAAATTTATTATGATTTTATTCCTTTCTAATGGAAACTATATTAGAAAATCAAAATTTTTTGGTAAAAAATTATTTGGAAAATAAAATTTCTTATCTGGGATCTGATCTCCACGAGGAATCCTTTGTAATCCTCGAAAAAATAAACGGAGGATTTCACACCCAATCTCTATGGAGAATCATCTATCTGATTCTCCCGAAAAAACAATCCGAGGATTTTGTACTAATAAAAAATAAAAACCGAAAAGACAAGAGAAAGCTTCTCCTCTGCATCTATAGACATCTTTGAAAATAATTAACTATAAATAAAAATGTTAACAAATGATACATAAATGTCATTATTTATGATAAGAATACGAATATTGTAACGCCATAAAGATACAATAACTTTCATCTTCAATTACGTATTTTTTAACTATAAAAGTGAAACAAACCAATCACAAATGTGTTCATACCTCTCTGGTTTCCTCTCTCATTTCAACAAAATGAGTTTATTGTCAGACACTTACGCTTTCTCTCTTAATTTCATTGTTCTTCTTTAACCAATTCACTACTACCGAAGGATCAATCTTCCAACATCGAGAGATTCTCGTCAAGATAACAAATGCTCTGAAAAGAAGAGAGCAGATCACTGTTCACTGCAAATCTGGCGATGATGACTTGGGAGTCCACAATCTGATAGCTTGGGCCGATTACGACTTCAATTTTCGTCCAAATTTATAGGGCACAACATTGTTTTACGGTTCCTTCCAATTGCCTGACATGTTTCATTACTTTGATATCTATATAGATAAGAGATAGAAAGAAATGCAAGTATAATGAATGAGCAAAGAATGTGTATGTACAACTATAAAACCACTAAAGTATGAGTTTTGATATGAGTGGTTAAGTAAAAAATCCATATATCTATAAAATGAGAATGTCAGATTTTAATATTGAAATAAATAAATGTTCTTGATAGGTTATTTGTTTGGGTACTTTTTTTCTTTCTTTTTTGAAGCTTGATATGATTAGTATAAAATAATTATAAATGCTATCGGCATAAACTATGATATTAAGAATTGTTAACTTATGTTGGTCGTGATTGATAATCAAAACAACTGTATGAGATGCAATACTGCATTTGAAGGATTTTGGGCTAAAGTAAAGGTAAGGTCGAGCCTTAGAACTTGGTCGAGAGTAGAGGTAAGTCGGTTAGAGTTGCTATCGATGAACATATACACGTACTGGCTACATGTATCATTGAACAAAGTTTAGTTTCTACATAAGAATGGTATCAGAGTTTGATACCGGGCGATGTGCCTACGAGGAGGCTGAGCCTCGAAGAGAAGTGGACACGAGGCAGTGTGCTAGCAAGGAATCTGATCTCCATGAGGAATCTTCTGTCTAATCACATATAAAAAAAAAATGGAGGATTTCGCAGCGGATCTCCATGGATAATCCTCTCGCTAATACCCGCAAAAATAAATAGAGAATTTTGCACCCGATCTCCATGAAAAAATAATCTCTTTGATCCCCACGAAAACAAACGAAGGATTTTGCAAGAATAAAAAAAAAATAACGAAAATCGAGAAAGCTTCCCCACCACCGGCATAATAGACATCTCTAGAAACAATAAACAATAAGTGAAAATGTTATCCAATGATTGATACATCTCATCATTTACGGCAAGATAGGAGTATTGAAATGTCTTAAACATACAATTCCACTTATGTCTTCCATTACACTATTTATCAACTATAAAAATGTGTTTATATCTATCTCTTTTTCTCTCTCATTTCAATAAAAATGAGTTTATTTTCAACTCTTGCCCTTTCTCTCTTAATTTCATTGTTCTTCGCTAACCAATTTACTACTGTCCAAGTATCAATCTTCCAAAACCCAGAGATTATGGTCAAGATAACAAATGCTTTGAAAGTTCAAAATCAGCTCACTGTTCACTGCAAATCAGGCGATGATGACTTGGGAGTCCACGAGCTAACACCTTGGGCCCGACTTCAGCTTTCATCCAAATTTGTGGGGCTCAACAGTGTTTTACTGTTCCTTCCAATGACCTGGCTCGTTTCATTACTTTGATATATACATAGATAAGAGAGATAGAAAGAATTGCGAAAATGTTCTTTGTTCGTGGTTTGTGAGTGAGCGAAATTTGTGTATGTTCAACTATAAAACCAATTATTATGATATTTGCTATAGGTGGTAAGGTTGGATTTTAATTTTGAAATAAATAAATGTTTTGTTATGTTGTTCTTGTTTTGTTTTGTTTTGTTTTGTTTTTGTTTTTGTTTTT
>NW_019647637.1:0-613 GCF_002806865.2 Cucurbita pepo subsp. pepo
TCGGTGTAGGGTAAGGGAAGGAGTGATTGAGCAAAGCAACTAGACGAGAAGAGTAGAGGCGCCAAGCAACTCGACCGTGAGGGAGAGGAGCGAAGCAGCTTTGTTACGTGGTTGTGAGTCTTCCGACAATGAATAGGTGAGTGAAAGAATAAGAAGGGAAGGGATTGAATGAATTTATGTAAAGGACAGGTGGGTGATTGATCAAAGCAGCTTTATCGTGAAATCAGTAGGATCAGGATAAAGAGTGAAAGAGTCTTTCTCTTGTATCCCGGCATTCATTGACTCGCCAGTAAGTAATGCTTTTAAGGAAAGAGGAGCGAAGCACAGCAATGAAATCGATAGGGAATCCGTTCAAGAATCTATAGGGACAATCAGGGAAGGTTAATTAAGAAATAAAGGGGAAGGGAAGGAATTAATGCTAATAGATAGCAGGTTCAGGTTCATCAGCTTCTCTTTCATTGAGTCTTAAGAATAATCAATAGGTGAAAGAAAAGAGCTAGTTCATTCATATGCTTTACCTTCTGAAAGAGTGAAAGAGCAGTTTTCAACAAAGAAGGAGAGGAGCAGAGTGAAAGAGGGTTCCTTCAGTAGTGATTGAGAAGGAATAAGGAGC
>NW_019647637.1:6803-7155 GCF_002806865.2 Cucurbita pepo subsp. pepo
CTAAATGAGTCAGTTAAGTAGTTAGTGAGAGGAGAAAGAGAAGAGAAAGAATGTTTTCTATTCTTCAATTGTTCAATCAAGTAATAATATTGGTTCAGGCTCAATAGCGAAGGGTTAACGGTTCAGTCAGTCTTTCAAAGACAGTAAACTCTCTGGCTGGCTTTCGATAGTCTTTACTTGTTCAATCTTCTTAAGGTTAAGAGTCGGAATTGAATTAATCTTTCTTCAGTCTTTCTTTGTTGTTCAATATACTAGAAGGTAATAATCAAATAGAATAGACAGAGTATTTAAAGTTATTACGGCAAGTTAAGGTTATTACGGCAAGCAGAGTATTAAAGTTATTACGGCAAGC
>NW_019647638.1:0-391 GCF_002806865.2 Cucurbita pepo subsp. pepo
GTCTATTTTATATGACATGAGAATAAATTCAAGATTTCAAGGTTTTTGGAGCAAGTTCGGAACCTAAAACTCATGCTAGTTATTATGGGTTCAAATGATAGCAGAGCAAGTTCGGAATAACCCAAGAATGTTACACCTTATGCCTCAAGAAAATTTGTGTTTTCGCATCGAATGCTAGGTAACACCCTTTTGTTTTAAAATATCTTGTGTTGTTGTTCCTTATTCTGTGTTTTCGCATCAAGGTCATTTCTTAAAAAGGTCCTACCGTGAGTTGAACCCAGGTCGTTGGATTCAAAGTCCAAAGTGCTAACCACTCCACCATAGAACCCCTGGTAAAAATTGATTTTGGAATGGTTTTCCTATTTTATGCAGATTCCACAAGAAGAGAGAT
>NW_019647638.1:6962-7154 GCF_002806865.2 Cucurbita pepo subsp. pepo
ATATCCTAGCTCAAGGCTTAGACATGCTCCAAATTACCAACTATTTTCTGTAAGGTCTATTTTATATGACATGAGAATAAATTCAATTCAAGTTGGTTGGAGCAAGTTCGGAATCTAAAACTCATGCTAGTTATTATGGGTTCAAATGATAACGGAGGTCATGTTCATGAAGCCTTGAAAGGCATTGGAAGG
>NW_019647639.1:0-1193 GCF_002806865.2 Cucurbita pepo subsp. pepo
TGAACTTTGCATTTTATCTAAAAAAAATACTCATAATTTTTATAAAAAAAAATACCGTTGAATTTTCCAAAAAAAAAAAAAAGAAAAAAAAACTTCAAAACTACTCTTTCACTTTCAAAAGTGTTTAAAAAAGATAGATGGGGAGAAGATTGTGTTCATGGGGAGAAAATTGAAGGTTATTTTAGGGGAAGGTTTCAAGATCAGTATAAGATCCTGAAAACATAACAAGAAATAATATCCCCATACCTCTTTTGGTTATTTTAGGGGAAGCTTATGGTCGCAATTAAGTTTTACTCACTCTATGTTGTTCATTTTTTTTTTAAGTAAGTAAGAGTTGGTCATGGATGAGAGCTGACTTTGGAGTGTGGGCCATGGACTAACCTCTGTTTTTAATCTAGTATTTTTTTGTTCTTCTTTTGAGTTTGCTTCTTATTTTGTGTTTGTAACGAGTATATATATGTAACACCCCAAAAATGAAAGAAATTATCTCCCATAAGAATAAGCCACTCATGAAAGACCCAAAGCATAGAAAGGAAAATAAGCCACTCATGAAAGACCCAAAGCATAGAAAGGAAAAAAAATTAAAGGATTAAGCNTTAGAAAAATAGTAATAATATATTCTAAAACTGACAAACTACCTAGTGACCCGTGCAGATATGGATAATTACGAAACTGCCATTATGACAAGAATCAGATGATCAACAGTGACCATTTGCACAAAATCCATCGAAACTCGACTCTCAGCTTATTGGAGCAAAGATCTTAAACAAGGTAAGGGGTTTGACCCATATCGAATCTCGACTTTCAACAGTGACCATCTCAACTCTCATTACTTGTGGATTCATAGACTGTCGGAGAAAAGAATCCAAGCCCTATATTCTCCACCTTCAAANTTCAACAGTGACCATCTCAACTCTCATTACTTGTGGATTCATAGACTGTCGGAGAAAAGAATCCAAGCCCTATATTCTCCACCTTCAAATATCTTAAACAAGGTAAGGGTTTGACCCATTTGTAGAATGACATCTCTTTCATCATCATTAGGACCTCCAATAAGATGGAATACATACTTTATGATGAAGTTTTAAAATCAGGTAAGATTAAAAGTGTATTGGACATTCAAAATTATCTATATTGTACGTTTAGTCCACGACAAACTTTCAACTTTATATCTATTTGGTCCGTAAACCTAA
>NW_019647639.1:6539-7153 GCF_002806865.2 Cucurbita pepo subsp. pepo
ATTGGATGGGTTTTAATAAGGCTCAAATAAATTTAAAATCCAAGAAAATGGATCTGAGTTTGATATTATTTGATTTTGGGTATGGACACAACTAGTTGTTTTCTTTTGATTACATTAATGAATGTATGTAGATGTTTAAAGTGTTGATATTAATGGTTTTAGAAAATATCAATACATCATCAATATAAACTATCGAAATTGTTTGAAAGGATTGAAAGTATCATTCATAATCTTCTGAAATTCGGATGGAGCGTTTTTTAGCCTAAATGGCATGAGGTTCCTCTCATATTTTCTAAATTGGACATAAATGCTATTTCATATTTGTCATTTTAGGAAATTAGAATTTTCTATAATCCCAATTTCATGTCGAATTTTATAAAAACATTTGACTCTAAATTCTTTTTATCAAATCATTTTGTTTTGGATTGGATATCTTATTTATTCTAAAACCTTAGTCAAAGGTTTGTAGTTAATTACCAGTATCAGAATTTCTGGTTTCTTTTCACCATGTTGTTAACCTAAAATGTCAAATATGACCACATGCTCTTTGAAGACTTTATCAGCTTCCTCGGAAAAATATCACCTAAAATGTCACAGTATTTAGTGTTTGATGC
>NW_019647640.1:0-509 GCF_002806865.2 Cucurbita pepo subsp. pepo
GGGAAGGAGAAAGAATAGGCTTTACCCAGTTCCATCAGGCAGAGGTGAACAAGAACTTCCTTCTCATAACGAGCAAGAACAAGGAGTGAAGGAGAATTAATAGGAGTAGCTCGACCGTAAAGCGGCTAGGCTAGCTAATTCAGTCTTTACTCTCTCTTTCTTTCATTCTCACTCTAAGGATAGGAAAAGGTTTAAGGGAGAGTCTTTGCAGCTAATTCATTTATTCTTGAACTGTAAAAGGGAATATCGGTTCCGGTTCTGGTTCTTCAAATAGAGCTTTACCGACAGGGGAAGGATTTCATATGCGAGTTCAGGCAATGGAATTGTGAGACCACATAGAATAGGCGAATGAGCTCAGCCACGAAACCGAGTTGTAGAGGTAAAGGAGTTAAGGAGACAGAATAAAAGGAGTTCAACCGCTCGACCAAAGGGAGAGGAGCGAAAGCGGTGAGCCCGAGGTTACGAGGCGAACGAGTTCAACCGCGAGACAGTAAGTAAAGGGAGAGGAG
>NW_019647640.1:6423-7152 GCF_002806865.2 Cucurbita pepo subsp. pepo
AGGGAGAGGAGTGAGGTCTCTTTCCTTCCTCATTCCTTCCCTCAGTCAGAAATGGCCTAAAAAATAGGGAGAGGACAATCAGTTTACTCTTCAATCTGGTTCAGTGAAGTAGTTCAGGCAATGGAATAGTTCAACCCCAGTGAAAGAAGAATACACCAGTTTACCTTGTTACAGAGTTCCATCAGAAGAGAAAGAAAGAAAGAATAGTTCAACCAGAGTGAAATCAGGGAATAAAACCAAACAAAGCTAAAGCTAGAAAAGAAAGGCTAAGACAGAGAGCAGCCAAGCAAGCAAGCTGCTTTACCTCAAGAAATAAGGCAAGGGGGAATAGATAGAGGAAAGAAAAGGGTGAAGGTTGAGGACAATTAATCAAAGGTGTAGGCAATGGAATTGCGAGACCGAGTTTACGAGGCAAACGAGCGAAAGCGGCTCGAACCATAGCGAGAGGAGTGAAAAAACCGCTCGACCAAAGGGAGAGGAGTGAGGGATCATTAATCTTTCGGCTTTGTTTATAGACAGTAGAGGAACGAAGTGCAAGACCGGAAGGGAGAGGAAATTCATTGAATATGCTTTACCTCCTTCAATCAGGGAAGTAGTTCAGCAGTGAAGGAGAAGATCAAGAAGAAATAGGAGTAAGTAGCTCGANAGAGCTCAGCAGCTTTAGAGTGAAATCAGGTTCGTTCAGTATAGTAGTTAAGGAGCAAGCAAAGTACGAGAAGAGGGAAAGGA
>NW_019647641.1:0-542 GCF_002806865.2 Cucurbita pepo subsp. pepo
GTAAGGAAAAGAAAAGAGAATTGATTGACTCCACCGAAACCTTGAGCTACTGAACCAGAACCAGAACCAGATTGAACTCTTGAACCCGTCTCGCAGCTGAAATTCCATTGCCTTTGACTATTACGGATTGAAGAAGGTAAAGCTAGAATCAGAACCTGCCCCGATATTACTTGACCTTCTTTCACAGGAAGGAGAAAGACTCAACCTAAAACCTTTTCCTATCCGTACAGTTCAAGAATAAATAGGAAGGGAGAATCCACATTAATGAGAGTTTACAGGAAGGAAAGAATCAACCTCAAACCTTTGACTGATTGAACAAGGTAAGTAAAGTGGCAGGATGATAAGAACCTTCTCAGGGAGACTAAAGCAAGACAAGATGAATGAGACAGAACAGGGCTGCTAAGGGTTGAAGAAGAATCAAGATGAGAATGAGACTGTACAGTGAAAGAAGAAGAAGAAGACAATTACAGGAGAAAGGGTTGAACTATCTCTTTGATTGAACGAGGTAAAGAAGTCGCTAATTCATGGACTCTCTCCCTTGT
>NW_019647641.1:2700-4579 GCF_002806865.2 Cucurbita pepo subsp. pepo
CTCGGGTTTTGAACTATTTATTCACTGACTGTAAAGCCGCTAATGAATTTATTTACTCTCTCTTGTCAAAGAAGAAGAAGGATGAATTCTCCTGAACAGGAAGTCAAGACGAAACTCGAGATGAATGAGACTGAACTATCAGTCAAGACGAAACTCAAGACTCTTTATCCTCTCCCTACCGGTCTCGTAGCTTCGCTCATTCGACCTGATGGAACTCGGTCTCGCAATTCCATTGCCTGAACTACTGAACCTGTCCTTTACCCTTTCTTTATCTAATAAGAAGAAAAGAGAATGAAAGAAAGAGTGAACTCCTCTTCTCTTCTAGTCTCGTGGCTTCGCTCATTCGCCTCGTAACCTCGGACTCATCGCTTCGCTCCTTCCCCTATTTCCCTTATGAATGAAATCTGGAACCTATTTATTCTTGAGCAGCTCAAGATCCTTATTCATCAAGTGTTTCAAGACTCAACGAAAGGAAAGAAGAAACTAAAGAAGAAGACGACAGAACTACTTCAATCACCTTCTTGAACTCATGAGACTTCCCTGACTGAGCTATTTAACCTTCTCACCTATTTACCCCGTAAAGAGAGAGTTCATTCATTAGCAGCTTTGAAAGACGAAAGCAAGACAAGAAAGATTAATGAGACAGAATAGGAGAGTAAGGAAAAGAAAAGAGAATTGATTGACTCCACCGAAACCCTGAGCTACTGAACCAGAATCGGAACCAGATTGAATTTTTGAACCCGGTCTCACAGCTGAAATTCCATTGCCTTTGACTATTACGGATTGAAGAAGGTAAAGCTAGAATCAGAACCTGCCTCGATATTACCTGACCTTCTTTCCCAGGAAGGAGAAAGACTCAACCTCAAACCTTTTCCTATCCGTACAGTTCAAGAATAAATAGGAAGGGAGAATCCACATTAATGAGAGTTTACAGGAAGGAAAGAATCAACCTCAAACCTTTGACTGATTGAACAAGGTAAGTAAAGCGGCAGGATGATAAGAACCTTCTCAGGGAGACTAAAGCAAGACAAGATGAATGAGACAGAACAGGGCTGCTAAGGGCTGAAGAAGAATCAAGATGAGAATGAGACTGAACAGTGAAAGAAGAAGAAGAAGACAATTACAGGAGAAAGGGTTGAACTATCTCTTTGATTAAACGAGGTAAAGAAGTCGCTAATTCATGGACTCTCTCCCTTGTCAAAGACTCAACAAACTCAAGATGAATGAGAGTTCACTCCTGAACCTGTCGGTTTCACAGCCTTCGCTCCTCTCCCTATCGATCGAGCTGCCGAAGCTCGTTCGCCTCGTAAACTCGGTCTCACAATTCCATTGCCTTCGCCCTCCGGGTCTCACAATTCCATTGCCTTCGCTTTATTTTGTCTCACAGCTTTCGCTCCTCCCTTTACAGTCTCACAGCTTTCGCTCGTTCACCTCGTAAACTCGGTCTCACAGCTTTCGCTCCTCTCCCTCTTGGTCGAGTTGCTTTCGCTCCTCTCCCTCTTGGTCGAGTTGCTTTCGCTCCTTCACTCACCTTGANAATCTTCTCCTTTCTTTCACAAGGTCAATAAATAGGCTGAGATTACATATGGGTCTCACATAGCTTGCTTCGCTCCTTCCCCTGATTTCACTCTGATATGAATCCAACAACTGATCACGTGCATGTACCCGAAGGACCGATTACAAGAAGCAAGTTACGAAGATTCAAGAGGCCTATACATTGCATCTTCAAAAGCAAGCTAGTGTACCAGTTGAAACAAAGACTTTTGAGCCCAAAAATCTTTATAGCATTAGCATATCAAATCAAGAAGATAATGGAGTGGCTGATATTGGAAAGTAATTAGAAGACTTGCCTTTGGTAGTTGAATTACCAATTAAGGAA
>NW_019647641.1:6263-7152 GCF_002806865.2 Cucurbita pepo subsp. pepo
GCTATACTCCTTACTTATTCATGATCTTCTCATTCACCTATCGGTCTCACAATTGCATTGCATGAACCTGATGGAACTCTTTAACTCGGTAAAGCTAGAAGAAGAACCTTTCTTTACAGGAGAGTAAAGATTCGAGAAAGGAAAGACTGAAGCAAGACAAGATGAAGACGACTTTACTGTTCAAGAAAGAAGGGATAGGAAAGAGACTGAACTACTGAACGGGAACAAGGGAGAGAGAGTCAATTCATTCATTGATTGAAGAATCTAATGAAAGATTCATGATCCTGAACTATTGAACCTGAACCTGAACCTGAAACTACTCTTTTACGAGGGAAATGGGCTGGGCTGGATGATCAGCTCCTCTCCTTTCCAGTCTTCGCTACTTCGCTCGTTCGCCTCATAAACTCGGGCTCACCGCTTCACTCCTGAACTCGGATATTCTCTCCTTCTTTCACTCGATAACTGTAAACTGGGAATCTTAGCTCTGATCTTTCTCCTGAAAAAGAAAGTGTTGAAAGTCAATCTGAAACTAAAGCTTAATGAACCTGAACCTTCTTTCCCTCCTTCTTCTATTGGTCGGTCTCATTCCCTTCTGTAGGTCTATTTGCTCCGGGGAACCTGTCCCTTCTCTACTCAAGATGCATTCTCCTTTACCTATTTATTCCACCTCTACAACAAGTCAAGACGAAACACATCCTCCTCTCCCTACCGGTCGAGCTGCTTTGCTCATTCGCCCATTCTATGGGTCTCACAATTTCATTGCCTCCCCCTATTTTTTAGGCCATTGAACANATCGGTCTCATTCCCTTCTGTAGGTCTATTTGCTCCGGGGAACCTGTCCCTTCTCTACTCAAGATGCATTCTCCTTTACCTATTTATTCCACCTCTA
>NW_019647642.1:0-116 GCF_002806865.2 Cucurbita pepo subsp. pepo
TAAAAATAACAAAATAAAGAAAAAAAAAACTGACCACCTCTTTTAATCTCTCTGTCCATCCCCTAAAATACCTCCTTCAGTATCAATAACTCACCCAAAAAAACAAAAAAAAAAAA
>NW_019647642.1:5744-7152 GCF_002806865.2 Cucurbita pepo subsp. pepo
TATATATATTATATATACATATATATTAAAAATACCTTAACCTTTCATATTATTTTTATTTTAAAATGCATTGTTTATGTCCAACCAATATTCATTTATTTTAAGAATATAATTTATAAAATATATTTACATTTCATATTATTTTTATTTTAAAATGCATTGTTTATTGGACATGTAACTAGTGCTTCTAATCAATAATCATTTATTTTAAGAATATAATTTATAACAGATTTATTAATTATAATTTATACATATATTTAGGTTAATTTGAAATGAATGCATAGTGTTGAAGGTTCTAATTATAATTTATACATATATTTATGATATTTTGATTGTTTGAGTGTTTACTATAGTTTCTGAATCAACACCTAATATGAGAATTTTTTATTATTTTAAGAATTGTTTAACACCTAAAATAGTAGACACAAAATTGGAGGGATAAAAAATTAGTTTCACTTGATTTAAAGATTTTGTTATAAAATTCAAACGAATAATTCTAAATTCTAATGTATTTATTATCTATTGGTTGCAACATTATTATATCACAATTTATATATATATATATATATATTTCTAACGGCTCTCTAACTTCCTCAAGTCAAACTATTTCAATTATAATATTTTTTATTTTTTTTATATATATTATTTTTAAACTAATTATTTTTATTGTTTTTTTTTTTTTTTAATTTCATGATCTATAGTTATATTTTTCTTGCTTTAACGAATTCTTAACAAATGTCGATATTTTAGTTGTCTTTAGTTTTATGACATAGTTGAACTATGTTAATATGTTACAATTTTCGCTCCTTCTTGATTGAACTTTTTTTTTTTTTCTTGTGTGAATAATTATAGATTGATTTGTGTTTACCGGTGAACTTTGATTTATCTCTTATCTAAGATTATATAGGAATAATTATAAATTGTGGATAAATAAAACATTTTTTAAAAAATAATTTTTTTTAACAACTCAACCCAACCCAACCCAAAAATAGAGGATTGGGTTGAGTTGGATTGTGAAAATTTTTGGGTTTGGTCAATCTAACCATCCCGAACTTTTTGGTTGGGTCAAAAAAATCCCTCAACTCAACTTGTAACGATCGGAAAAATAAAATAAAATAATAATAATAATAATATAATAAATAAAAATTAAAAGAAGAAAAACATTTGTAACCGATCCCTCCTCCTCCCTCCAATCTCTCACCACTCCTACCCTAAAAATAAATCTGGCAACAAATCAAATTTTATGTAAAAACAACATAGAATTTCTTCCTTTCTACATAAACAAATAGAAAAAAAAAAAAAAAAGGTTTAAGTAGATTTAGTTCTACCCGAGGAGATATGTCATTTGAATAGGTGAGTAGTCCTACGTTAAATCTTCCTTTTATTTTATTAAATAATATTAATTTGG
>NW_019647643.1:0-184 GCF_002806865.2 Cucurbita pepo subsp. pepo
GCATTAATGTTCGCTCATGCATTCGGGGATACCCGTATTCCAACACGATGGTATGGGCGCGTACACCACAAGGCAGGATAACTTTCACTATGTTTTACGTAATGCTGCCGCTACCGTTTCTAATAGGTATTCGGCATAGAGAGCTACCAGAGCATGCTCGCCCGACAAGGAAAGGGGCCAGGGG
>NW_019647643.1:6644-7150 GCF_002806865.2 Cucurbita pepo subsp. pepo
TGTATGACTACCTTCTGACTAGTTAAATTTTTTGAATCGAGTTTAAATTATTTATGCATGATGAGGCCTAGTTTGAATTATTAGGAGTCAGTTTCTGTGCCGTATTTGGCTTAGTTTAAATTACTGGGACTAAGTTTCTATGCCGTATTGGGCTTAGTTTAAATTAGTGGGAGTATGCTTTTATGCATAATTAGACTTAGTTTAAAGTATGAGGAGTAAGTTTTTATGCCTAATTAGACTTAAGTTAAATTATTGGAATCCAATTTAAATTATTTATGCGTAATTAGTCATAGATAGTTTAAATCATTAGGAGTAAATTTTTATGCCTAATTAGATTTAGCTAGTTTGTGCGTTATGAAACGTTATGTTGAAAGCATGAAAATGTTACGTTATATCTTGTGAATTGCATGTATAGAATGATTTTTATTACATGTATAACGATAAATAACATGAAATATAATCCCAATATAAGCATGAACGATGTGATAACTTATATGAGAAATGGT
>NW_019647644.1:0-5860 GCF_002806865.2 Cucurbita pepo subsp. pepo
GCTAAATTTTGTTTCTTGGGTGACTTTTAATGTTTTGGTGTCTGAGGTTTTCTTTTTCCAATGTCTTGCTGCATATTAAGAACTTTCAAATATTGCAATAATGTCTTTACACTTTTAGAAAGAGTTCGAAAATGTTCCTACCGTTAGTATATGGATAGAACTCATTATCTATAGCCTTGAACGTTGTTGCTCGTTTGTTTAATATCCTTAAAGTTAAAAGTAGTATCAGACTTGAAACACTTTTTCATATCCTTTTTTCCTTTCTTTTTTTTGATAGCCTCTTAATCTTCTTTTCATTCCCACTCCCTTAAGTTAGGGTTTAGGTTAATGCAAGAAGAAAGGAGAAGAACAAAACTACCTGAGGACTTTTAGGACATGTCGAGACCTTGAGACCAATATTACTATAATTGATGAGATGAAGATTTGGTTGATCATTGTTTAAGTTCATTGTAGTCTATTTGTTGGGGCTAATTCAAAAGGTTCTTGAATGATCGATGATGATATTTCTTTGTCGACTCTTTTTGTATGTGGTGATTTATTATTGATGTCAAACTAATGAATATATAAAAATATCAGTCTATTAGCTTCAAACTTTCAATTCTAGCATCGTATTCTTTTTTCGTCTTTTATAAATTACGAACGCATTGTGTTCTACTTTAGTTAGCAACTATTTTTTCTCTTCTTTTCGCTCAACCTTGACGCTTAGCCAAGTCGAACTAGCCATTGTCTTTCCCCTTTTCTTCTCTATTGGCCGAGTCACTCGTTGCTCTTCTCTCACGTGTTGATCGTTTTCCTTTTGATGCTCGTCTAAGTCAAACAGTTGCCATTCACCATAGAAGTTGTTACTGGTAATTTTATTAGTTCACTCGCTCGTTTTTAATTAAAACTCGAAAAATAGAGAGAGAGAGAGAGAGGTTGGGTTGTTGTTCCCATGACTTAGGGTTTGATAGGAATTGATATACCAACCCAGTCCAAAAAACTCCCCTCAAAATTTTCAAGTGACACATCTTAGTGGTATAAATTGTTTTTAAAAATTAAAAAAAAAAAAACAAACAAACAAATAAAAGCCTCCTTCCCACACCAAGTTTTCTTTTCCCTCCCATTGCCGCCGCCACCGTCTCTGTACCGGTTTTGTTTTCCCCTTTTCCTCCTCCTCCATATCTCCCTCTCCTCTGCAACCCACGCCGGCGAACTCTCTCTGATTCAGTCACACGCCGGCACATCTCCATCGGCAACGCCCGTTTCTTCCTTCTCTCCCCATCTCCCTCTCTGCTTCAACGGCGCCGGCACGTATGACTTCCCAGCCTTCTTCTACTCGTCGTTAAGGTGCACACTCTGTCTTCCTCTAACCACTCCCTCTCTCAGTCGGTTCTTACCGAGTTCGCAGGGATTTTTTTTTTTTTTTTTCTTTGTTCATTTTCTTTCTCCAATTCAACCAATTCGTATATAGGGTAAAATTGGAATGACGTCAAAAAATTTATCTAAAATCCTGCGACATTTAATCTCCCTTTGTTCTCAGTTCTGATGCCTCTCACGAATGATATAACCCTCTCTGCCCCCCTCCTGTGAAATCGAGCGGCATAATACGATGGCAATGCGGTGGTTTTCCAAGTCGAAGTTACCCATTTGTTATTCGGTATTCCTACGAGGTCTAACGACGAGACCCATTAGAGATATCTCATTACCAGTAAAATCGACGGTTGCCGGATTTCAGCCGGATTCCAGCCAACCCTTAAGCGGATTCCGGCTATATCACGACGGGAGGCCGCGGGGACCCCTTTGGAGAAGCCGGAAAGCAATTGGGAAAGAAGCGCTTTTCGTTATTCAGGGATTGAAGAGATTCAAGGAAGATGAAGAGAAGCTCCAGAAGTTCATGAAGTGTCATGTTTTGAGGCTCTTGAAATTGGATATGATTGCTGTGCTTGGTGAACTTGAGCGGCAGGAAGAGGTTGCTTTAGCCGTCAAGGTCTCTTTTCCCTTCCTTTCTTCATTATGTTCTGTCATTTTTTGGGTTTTTAACTTTACTTCATGAGGTGCCATGGAAATAGATAACGAGGTTCTGCAAAATATACATAATATTCCTGTCTTACTCTTGTTTGTTGTCTTACTCTTGTTTGTTGTCACTATTACTTTCAATAACCTTGTTGGTTAATGCTTTGAATTTTTGCTTCTTAATTGTTATGTTCATCTCTGATCTGCCCCTTTTGATTGCTCATCAGGGTCTTCTTCATATATATAGATATATATATATGATTTAAGATCTTGTATATGAGCCCTTATCCAATGTAGTTGCTCGTGGAAAATATGTTGTGAGATCCCACCTCGGTTGGGGAGGAGAATGAAACATTCTTTATAAGGGTGTGGAAACCTCTCCCTAGCACAAACCTTGAGGAGAAGCCCGAAAGGGAAAGCCCAAAGAGAACAATATCTGCTAGGAGTGGGGTTGGGTTGGGTTGTTACAAATAATATCATAGCTAGACATCGGGCAATGTGCCAACAAGGACGCTGGGACCTGAAGGGGGTGGACATGAGGCGGTGTGCTAGCTAGGACGTTGGGGCCCGAATGGGGGTGGATTGGGAGTTCCACATCGATTGGAGAAGGGAACGAGTGGCAGCGAGGACGTTGGGCCTCGAAGGGTGGTGGATTGTGAGATCCCACATCGGTTGGGGAGGAGAACGAAACATTCTTTATAAGATTGTGGAAACCTCTCCCTAGCAGTCGCGTTTTAAAAACCTTGAGGGAAGCCCGAAAGGGAAAGCCCAAGGAGGATGTGCCAGCAAGGAGGCTGAGCCCTGAAGGGGGGTGGACATGAGGCGGTGTGTTAGCTAGGACGTTGGGCCCCGAATGGGGGTGGATTAGGGGTTCCACATCGATTGGAGAAGGGAATGAGTGCCAGCGAGGACGCTTGACCTCGAAGGGTGGTGGATTGTGAGATCCCACATCAGTTGGGGAGGAGAACGAAACATTCTTTATAAGGATGTGGAAACCTCTCCCTAGCAATCGCGTTTTAAAATTCTTGAGGGAAGCCCGAAAGGGAAAGCCCAAAGAGGACAATATCTGATAGCGGTGGGTTTGGCCTATTACATATTTGCTGTTAGATTCTCTTACTTCAACTCGATATTGATCAATTGTACTTCATTGTTTCGGGGAATCTGACCTGACCTGCTGCACTTTTCTATTGTCATTATGTTTGCTCGCCTTGTATGCTTGTCGAACTTTCAGGTATTTCGGTTGATTCAAAAGCAAGAATGGTACAAGCCCGATGTTTTTCTCTACAAAGACTTGATTGTTGCATTAGCTAGAAGTAAACAGATGGATGAAGCAATGGAATTATGGGAAAGCATGAGAAAGGAGAATTTATTCCCTGATTCTCAAACGTATACCGAAGTCATCAGAGGCTTCTTGAAATATGGATCTCCTTCTGATGCAATGAACATATATGAAGATATGAAGAAGTCTCCTGATCCACCAGATGAGTTGCCATTTAGAATTTTGTTGAAAGGACTTTTGCCACACCCCCTTTTGAGAAACAGAGTGAAGCAAGATTTTGAGGAGATCTTTCCTGACCAGCACGTGTACGATCCCCCGGAAGAGATATTCGGCCTACGCTGAGGTATGTTTTATTAACGTTGCGTTTTTGCTTGTATTATCTGAAGGTTGGTAGCACTTAGTAGGCATTCTTAGTCGGCCATTGATGTCATTAGAAAATAACCAAAACATGTCTTCGAATTAGCGGTCAAGAACTGTAGGATGAATAGTTGGTCAGATATCCGTACGAGTCATGTGGATAATAGTTGAGTTCGAGCCAAGAAATCTCTTCGTCGTATGGTTCGCTCATCTTAGATCCGAAGGGGATCAAGTGAGTGATGTCATCCTTGTAAACAGGAAAATTCATAGACCATTCCCGTCGTCATTGTTTCCGCTCTGTAGAAGTGCAAATAGTAAGATCACCCCTTGGATGTGTTAAATATTTTGGGGTCACGAACCAACGATCAAATCCTGTTCGATAAGTGGAATGCATTGGTTGTCCACACTTTTGTGGGGTCGGTAGGTTCGGTTGGAAGAGTACACCATTGAAAGACCTTTAGCCCTTTGACGTCAGATGCTTGTTCATGTCAGTTCACTGCTGCTAACTAGTTTAGCTCTTTCTCTTGCATGGTTACGACTTCATTCTAATCTGATTACGTCGTATTACACATCATTTCAGTGAATTAATAGGACGTTTTGTCGGAGAACATTACTCCGGTTTTGTGATGTTTCCTGCTGCTGGAGCTGAAAGCAAAACAAAGCGTGACGATACGAAACTGCAATGAGATGGAGACATTATCAATGGCGTTTCTCGGGACAGGCGTCTTGGGATTCAAAGGAGAAGGTAAAGAAGAGGGTGAAAACACCATAGCTTGAATCAAATGCAGGTGTTTGTTTCCTATTAAGAGAGTACGCAGTTTGTTGAGGGATCATTGTCCAGAAATTGTCTATTTACTGAGGACCCTGAATGCAACAGGGAGATACCAACTTAATATTTAAAAAATTAAAATTTAATATTATAACATCGTACCAAAAAAAAAATGTCTCAAACCTATTTTCAACTTGAATGTTACAAATATATTTCAAAAGTAGTAATATATAAGTAATAATATTTATAACAAGCATAGCGGTGGGGCGGGGCAGAGCAGGAACGGGGACGGGGTGAAGCGGGGAGTACAATTCCGGTTACCAGCCTTATTTATCTAACATTTAGAAATGTTTGCTCACATTCTCCCCTATTAATAGGGGGTTTCCACCTATTCAAGGCGAGTCCTCGACCTTGAGAGATAAATAGATATCTCTGCGTGTCCTCGACCTCGGGAGATAAGTAGATATCTCTGTCTGCCCATTTCTTTATTTTCGCGTTTTTTTTTTCTCTAAATTTTTTTCAAAAATTTTTTTCCAATATTTGTGGGGATGAGATTTGAGGGAATATGCTTTGTTCCCCTCATCAACTATCTCATATTCTTATTCTTCTCCATCCTTTCTCTTCAAATTTAAATATAAAATAATAATAATAATAAATAAATAAATAAAAAAAATTTATGAGATTTTAGCGTTAGATTTAATGTCTATAATCAATGTTTGTGATATGTTTCAACTTATGAATGTTTGATATTTAAACTTTATAAAGTTTTAGTTATTAATGTAACATATACAGTGAATAAATAGAATTTGTAAAAATATTTTTCGAAAAACAATAAATCGATAACCGAACGCAACTCAACTCTAAAATAGAAAGTTGAGTTGGATTATGAACTCTATTCGAATTGTTCGGGTCACCAATCCAACTAACTAAAAAATTCTCAACTATAAATTATATTCGATTTGTTTATATATTCAAATAAAATGAGTTTAATAAAATCCAAAATTTATAATTTGTTTGAACTTATCAAGAAAAAAAAGTTTTAATAAAATATTTGCATTTTATTTTTATTATTATTATTATTATTTTGACCAAAGGGCCCCTCTCTCTCTCAATAAATATCTAAAAATATTTTCCAATTAAAATAAAAACTATTTATTATTTTGGATTTGTTATTGGTGGGGATTGAAGATGGTGTGGGTCCCATCCCCACTTGGTTACTATCTCATATTCTTATTCTTCTCCATCCTTTACTTAAAATTACAAATATAAATTAATTAATATTCTTAAATTTATTTCACATAATTTCAAATTTTTAAATCAAGATATTATTATCAGGCAGATTTTTATGACTCCACATTAATAATTAAAAAAAATATAACCTAATTAATTTTAAATATAAGAATATTATTTAACTCAACAAATGTAATAACTCACACCCACCGCTAGTAGATATCGTTCGTTTT
>NW_019647644.1:6013-7149 GCF_002806865.2 Cucurbita pepo subsp. pepo
TGTGGGTCCCATCCCCACTTGGTTACTATCTCATATTCTTATTCTTCTCCATCCTTTACTTAAAATTACAAATATAAATTAATTAATATTCTTAAATTTATTTCACATAATTTCAAATTTTTAAATCAAGATATTATTATCAGGCAGATTTTTATGACTCCACATTAATAATTAAAAAAAATATAACCTAATTAATTTTAAATATAAGAATATTATTTAACTCAACAAATGTAATAACTCACACCCACCGCTAGTAGATATCGTTCGTTTTTTATCATTACATATCGTCGTTAGCTTCATGAAGTTTAAAACGCGTCTACTAGGAAAAAGTTCTCACACTCTTAGAATGCTTCGTTTTCCTCTCTAACCAATGTGGGATCTCACAATCCACTCCTTTGGGGGCCAACGTTATCGCTGGCACACCGCCCCGTGTCTAACTTTATATTATTTGTAATAACCTAAACTCATTGTCAGTAAATATTGTCCGTTTTGGCTCGTATCGCCGTCAGCCTCACCGGTTTTACAATGATAACTAAAATCTCATAAAATTCAAATATCAAACATTTATCTAGGTTCCGGTTGAGATGTAACACTAAGTTCGGGTTGTGAGATTGAACTAACAAAAAAAAAACGTCAACCCATGAACTGAATCGAATTTTTGTTTTTCTAAAAATTCAACCGAACCTTAAAAAAAAATGTCTTGAGTAGTCCAAATTGGTCGGGTTACCGAGTCATATAAACACTTATATTTATTTAATTATTTTTAGTAGTTAAATAAAATAAAATATTTTACTAAATAATACTTTATGATTATTATTATTATTATTTTGTCAATTCTGAAATCATTCAAGTGATATTCGGAGTGTTCATTTCACCACCAATTACTTCGATCCACAAATCACTCATCAGGTTTACATGAATGGATCGGACGTTGAAAATTTTGGATCGAACACATTGATTTGATGGAATTGACATCTCAGATTCCAAATATGAGTCCCGTCCTTCCATTTATTTTGATTTAATCCTCTCCCAGTTTCACTCCCCATCACAATCATCGATCGCGAAATTTTCACGACAGGGAAGTGAAATTGAACGATTCCTTCTCATTTCCATGATTTCTCAGAAGAAAATGCCGA
>NW_019647645.1:0-388 GCF_002806865.2 Cucurbita pepo subsp. pepo
TTTCCCACAAAAATTTTAAAAACCATCTAGTATTACTCGATAAAAATTTTAAAAACCATCTAGTAGTACTCGATTTTTGTTTTTTTTTTTGCACGTGCTTGAAACGTCCCGGAATAAGGTTTCGATTTTAAGCAATTGTTTACTATTTTATACACTCATTTTCTTCGAAATTCTATTCTAGTCATGAAGCCTAATCATTCCCCAAAAAAATTTCTTAAATTGTCGCCTATGACTCGAATTTTTAGCACGTGCTTCAAACGTCCCGGATTAGGGTTGCCAAATTAGGTTTTCGATTTTTCACCCTCTTTTACTGTTTTATACCCTATGTTTCTTCAACATTCTGTTCTAAATTTCTAAGCCTGATCATTTCCCACAAAAATTTTAAAAA
>NW_019647645.1:6734-7149 GCF_002806865.2 Cucurbita pepo subsp. pepo
ACTATCAATCACCAAGCTGCATGGGTTTCCTTTGATCAAACATCTTGTGTGGAACAAGTTTTCCCTTTGATCTTCAAATTCTCTTCCTTGATTTAAACATTGAGTACCCTTCTTGTGATCAAAGATATGGAATTTCCTTCTTCAAGATACTCATCATCATATGCTGCGATTTCTTCCACAAGCTGTGAATCATGATCCTCACATTCATCATCTGAATCAAGTATACCATTCCTTATCACCGTAACTTTTTTATTAACACTCTTTGCTCATGTGTCCAAACCCTTTGCACTTCCAACATTGAATAGAACTAGACTTCTCCTTTACCGTCTTTGAAGCTTCATTCTTTTAACAATTTGAACTCTCAGCCTCCACTTTTTTAGCGGCCACAAACTTTTCTTTTGGTGACAACTATTCA
>NW_019647646.1:0-390 GCF_002806865.2 Cucurbita pepo subsp. pepo
TTATTTGGGAGCATCTTCCTTAAAAAGATTGTGACCATAGACGACCTATGTAGAAAATTTGTACCCCCTTTCTTAAAACATTTAGCGGACAACATACCCAAAACAGATGCGCTTACCAGACTGCGCTACACCTCGTCTCACCCCCCCCAGAGCAAATGGATCCACCCAATCGATGAACACTCAAACCAAACTTGCCCATCCTTTTTGGCACAGGGACGCGAGAACCAATCCGAGTAATCTACAGTGGGGAGACCCCTTAAAGCAACAAGCGAGAATGGCTAGGTTGATAGCAGGGTTAAAGAAAAGGCGAGTATGAAAAGACGTATCGCATAACCGTCCCTGTAAGCAGCTTCATTCTTTCTTGATCTATGAACCGACTTTATGAAAAAA
>NW_019647646.1:6988-7148 GCF_002806865.2 Cucurbita pepo subsp. pepo
GGAGAGTGATCTAAGCTGCAACTCTCTTTTCTGTATCATAAAAGGCTTGCCCATCTTATGCAGTGAAATGATCAGTGTCCTGAGGTGAGGCGCGACCTCGTAAGCAAATCTGAGGGGACCGTATGGCTGGATCTGAATACGTGACTCTCTCTCTGAACAT
>NW_019647647.1:0-554 GCF_002806865.2 Cucurbita pepo subsp. pepo
TTTGCATCATCTGTTTTTCATGTTCAACCTGCATTTCTACCGTCCTTTCTTCCAATTCCATCTTTTCTTCTTCCATTCTCATCCTCTTTCTTCTTTCTTCCTCAAATTCCCTTTCCCGCCATTGAAGCTCTCTCTCTTCGAGCTCAAGCTCTCTGTTATACAGTTGTTCATCCTTCTTCAATTTTCTCGTCTCCGATATTGCAATTTCGCTAAATCCACTGCGTATCCCCTCATTTCCAACGGCTTCCACCGCCTCACGACCGTCGCCATCATCTTTCGCGCCGCTGTGTTCTTTTGCTTTCAGATCTTCATTTTGAGCCATCAAGAGAATACCTTCGTTTGTTGCGTCATCCAAGGCTAGGTTGATCCTTTCTTCCACTTTTTTATCGACTCGACAATCTCGTGCAAAATGTCCCATTCTACCATTTTGCCACAATTGTAACATATGTCAGAGTTACAATCATTTACGTAGTGACCATATTTGTGACACTTGGAGCACTAAATGTTTGAATAAATTGATCGGCCGCCTCTTCCTCGACTGCGTCTTCTTTCAC
>NW_019647647.1:6750-7147 GCF_002806865.2 Cucurbita pepo subsp. pepo
TTTGTAGAGTTTGCATATAATAAAGCAATTCATAGTACAACTCATTGTTCTCCTCTTGAAGTTGTTTGGGGTGAAGGAGAGAATTGAGAACCAAAATTTCAAAGTTGCTTTAACTATTAAGGCGGAAGGAAATCATTTTGTTGTTCTCTTGAAGTTGTTTGAGGTGAAGGAGAGAATTGAGAACCAAAATTTCAAAGTTCTTCAACTAGTACAAAGGGGAGAAGGAAATCATTAGGAAGGAAATCATTTTTAAACCTGGTGACTGGGTTTGGATACATTTTCGCAAGGAGCGGAGCGATTCTCATTGTTCTTGAATTAGAAGGACAACTGAATATTTGCATGGTTAAAGTTGGAAGACTTTAAAATGTCAACAATAGAATTAGAATTCGAACCTACG
>NW_019647648.1:0-2235 GCF_002806865.2 Cucurbita pepo subsp. pepo
TTGTGGAGAAAATCTTGAGGTCGTTAACAGACAACTTCCAGAATTTCGTATGTGTAATAGAAGAGTCGAAGGACCTGACAAAGTTCACAGTCAATGAGCTTGCTGGTTCTCTCGAGGCGCACGAGCAACGCAAGAAAAAGAAGGAGGAACCACTCGATCAAGCGCTTCAGACGAAGGCATCGATAAAGGATGAAAAGGCACTCTACTCTCAACATTTTCGAGGTAGAGGTCGTGGAAGTCCAGGAATGATCGAGGTGGTCAAGGTAACACTTACGAAGAAAACTACCAGGAGAAGAGACTGTCGAGTCAAGCAAATTGGCGTGGAAGAGGACGCACTTAAGGAAGAGGTGGCCGATCAAACATTTAGTGCTATAAATGTAAAAAATATGGTCATTACGCGAATGATTGTAACTCTGAAAAATGTTACAATTGTGGCAGAATGGGGCACGTTGCAAAAGCATGTCGAGCCGAAAAAAGGATGGAAGGAACAACCAACCTAACCGTAGAAGACGTAATAGATGAAGGTCTTCTCTTGATGGCTCAAGATGAAGAGAACATCAATAACGACACTCTGTTGTATCTCGACTCAGGGGCAAGCAACCATATGTGCGGTCACGAGCACCTATTCAAAGAAATGCAAAAGATTGAAGATGATCATGTGTCATTTGGAGATGCGTTGAAGGTGGAGGTAAAAGATCGAGGT
Organism: Cucurbita pepo subsp. pepo; assembly: GCF_002806865.2. Lineage (NCBI taxonomy): Eukaryota > Viridiplantae > Streptophyta > Magnoliopsida > Cucurbitales > Cucurbitaceae > Cucurbita > Cucurbita pepo. The sequence continues at coordinate 704 of NW_019647648.1, forward strand.
ACGATACACTTCTTGCAAAAGGATGGTGTGATGGGGTCAATCCAAGATGTCTATTGTTGAGGATTATTGGGAGTGAGTCCCACATTGGTTAATTTAGTGGAAGATCATGGGTTTGTTTATAAGCGAGGAATACCATCTCCATTGGTATGAGGCCTTTTGGGGAAGCCCAAAGCAAAGCCATGAGAGCTTATGCTCAAAGTGAACAATATCATACCATTGTGTAGAGTCGTGATTTCTAACATCTATTACATACCAGATCTCAAGATCAACATATTGAGTATGGGGCAACTCACAGAGAAAGGTTACTCGATATTCCTAAAGGACCGTCTGCTACACTTGAAGAATAAGAAAGAGCGTTTGGTTGCTTGAGTCGAGATAGGAAGAAATCGAATGTACAAATTGAACTTAAGAAGCATACGAGAAAAGTATTTGAGAGTCGACGTAGAGGACAAGGCATCATTCTAGCATCTCCATTTTGGTCACCTACATCATGGCAACCTAAAGGAGTTAGCGAAGAAGAATATGGTACATGGGCTACCAAACATGGACTTTGAAGGAAAATTTTGTGAAGAATGCGTGCTCAGCAAGCATGCGAGAACCTCAATTCAAAAGAAGGCTGAATTTTGGACTAAACAACCTCTCGAGTTGATCCATACAGATATATGTGGACCAATTAACCCCTAGTCCTTCAGCAGAAAGAGGTATTTTATTTCCTTTATTGATGATTACTCACGGAAAACTTGGCTTATTTTTTGAAAGGAAAATCTGAGGCATTCGAGGTGTTTAAAAAGTTCAAAGTAATGGTGGAGAAGGAAACTGGTAGACACATCAAAGCTGTACGATCTGATAGAGATGGCGAGTATACTTCGATGGCTTTCATGGAGTACTGCGAAGAGCAAGGCATAAGGCGATTTCTAACCGCACCGTACACCCCTCAACAAAATGGTGTGACTGAGAGAAAGAACCGGACCATTCTCGACATGGTTCGCTCAATGCTTAAGAGTAAAAGGATGCCGAAGGAATTTTGGGCAGAAGACGTGCAATGCGCCATCTACGTACAGAATCGATGTCCACATGTGAAGTTAGATGATCAAACACCACAAGAGATTTGGAGCGAACAAAAGCCTACAATTTCTCAACTTAAGGTGTTTGGTAGTGTGGCTTATGCTCACATACCAAACCAACAAAGAACGAAGCTCGAAGACAAAAGCAAAAGGTGTTAATTTGTTTAATCTTTTATTACATTTTTAGTATTTGTGGCTAATAGCAAGGGAAGTTATTAGCAGTTGTTGCTGGGAAGTTATTGTACGTTATTAGCAGTTATTTAGTTTTTCTGTCTACATATGTACAGTGCAACAAGTTGAAGAAGATAATGAAGTTGGTTTTGCTTATTTTTTCTGAGTGTTGTCTCTTTCTTGTATGAGTGTTTCTGACAATTGGTATCAGAGCGTGGTTACATGCCAAAGATCATGCCGAGAAATAATAACAACACTGGAGAGAGAGGAGAGTCGTCGAAGTCTGCAACAAAGGAA
>NW_019647648.1:6877-7145 GCF_002806865.2 Cucurbita pepo subsp. pepo
GGCATACAACTATCAACAACACGTCCTTACACAAGCTTGACCGGGACATCCAACAGGCTGCAATAGGCAACATGCCTCGGAAAAGTATGACCATGACACCTAGCTCATGTGCCCACTACTTGATACATTGCACTCCCTAATTCGGGCATCCGGCCTCCGCTGCGTGAGTTCAATCCTTGGAAAATATGATTTTCTTTCAATTTTTAAGGCCGTGACAAGTGTCCTCTACTATCATGAAATTTTCCTTTCAAATCTCAACTAAGGTAGT
>NW_019647649.1:0-2033 GCF_002806865.2 Cucurbita pepo subsp. pepo
TGTAAAAACTACAAAATACATAGACATTGATGTCTTTGAGCCATAGCTCTCAAGCAATCCTCTATCTCGACTCGGGATCAATAGTCACTTAAAAAAAATGAAGAATAGGGGGAGTAAAAGTACTTTCTAAGTATCCTATTTCTAGGCTCTCTTCACATCCTTATCTTAATAAATTACTATATATATATATATATATTTTAAACTAAGGACATTATTAAAAATTCAAGAAGTAAATGTATTTTAAATTTTTTAAATTTTTTTAAAATTTAACCTATTTTAGAGACAAAAAAAAAATACAAAATTTAAAATTATTTTTTGTATTAAATTAGCTTAAATTAAATTAAAATTAAACATGTATTTATTAAACAAGATTAAAATGAAAATTTTAATCAAAATATTACAAAATAAATAAAAAAAAATAATAATACGATATAGATTTACAAATTTAAAAAAAAAAAAGAAAAAAAAAGAAATGCTGTCAGTTTGGAGTAGAGACGATACAGGGGAATTTGATGTTTAATCATAAGCACCATTAGCCAGTTTGGCTCTGAGCTGTTTTCTAAGGATTTTACCCGACGGAGCCTTTGGAATCGCGTTCACGAAAAACACTCGTTTTAGCCTTTTGTAGAACACCACTTGTTTTGATATGAATTGCTTTACATCTTCTTCCGTGATCGCGCCGCCGTTCGCCTTCACCACAAACGCCACCGGCACTTCTCCGGCCTGCTCGTCCGGCATACTGTTATAAAAACAATCCCATTCCAAATTAAATCTCCATAAAATTATTTCAAATTAATTTCATTTCTACTGCCAATTTCATTTTAGCTTACCCAATCACAGCCGCATCGGATAGTTTGGGGTGAGTGATCAGAAGAGCCTCCAGCTCCGCCGGCGCCACCTGAAACGCCTTGAATTTTATCAGTTCCTTAAGCCGGTCGACGATGAAAAGCTCGTCGTCGTCGTCGATGAACCCAATGTCGCCGGTGTGAAGCCATCCTTCTTTATCAACAGTCCTCTTCGTAGACTCCAAATCGTTTAAGTATCCCTTCATGATCTGATCCCCTCTAATACAAATCTCTCCGGCGGAATTCGCCGGCAACGACGCGCCGGTTTCCGGATCAACAATCTTCATCTCTGCATTTCGAACCACCGTCCCACAGGCGCCGGCTTTCACCGGAAACGGTTCTTTCGCAAACGCTAAACTCATGGTCAGAACCGGACCGGCTTCGCTCATTCCATATCCTTGCCCGAGAATCGCCGCTGGAAACTTCTCCCTCACAGCGTCTTCCAATTCTTTCCCCAGCGGCGCTCCACCGGATTTCAATACCCTCACCGACGACACGTCGTATTTCACCAAATCCGGCGATTTAGCAATGGCTAAAAATATTGGCGGCACGATCGGCATGATCGACACTTTATATTTCTCAACTAATTGCAAAAACGAAACGATTTCGAATTTTTGCATTATCAAAATCGCAGCACCGGCGCGTAATCCACACAGCAAAATCGAATTGAGTGAATAGATATGAAAAAACGGCAAAACACAGAGGATAACATCACCACCATGATAATACAGATTCGGATTTTCGCCGTCGATTTGTTGAGCAACGCTTGTGATCAACCCTTTATGAGTCAACATAACACCCTTTGGCAAACCGGTAGTGCCGGAGGAGTACGGCAGCGCCACCACATCATCGGCGGCGAAATCCACAAACGGCAAATGGGATTCATCCGCGCCACTCAAAACAGAGTAATGCAAACAACCCTCAACAGCATAATCAACACACACAATTTTGACACCATTTTCACCCAAATCCTTAACCCGATCATAAAAGCAAGCCATGGTGACAATCAATTTCACATTAGCAGCTTTCGCCTGTTTGGCAATTTCCACCGCCGTGTAAAACGGATTCGCCGCCGTCATAATAGCACCGCGATACGACGCTCCAAGAAACGTGAAAACAAATTCCGGCGAGTTGGGAAGTAAATTCATAACGACATCACCCTTCTTAATCCCGAGATTGTGAAGTCCA
>NW_019647649.1:5930-7142 GCF_002806865.2 Cucurbita pepo subsp. pepo
TATAATTTATTACTAAATATCCTTAACACCCCACCGCAAGCTGAGCGTCGGATTTGAACGAACGTGAAGCTTGGATCTGAAAAATTCAAAGAGAGGTTGAGAAACACTTTTCGTAAAGATGTCAACAACCTGGTTCGGAGAAGGCGTAGAGAAACACTTTCTTGGCCATCAAAAATTGCAGAGGGATCGCCGCTCAGCGGTGATGCTGCCTTGGCTTCGGCGAGAATATGTCTAACCCATGAAGAGGGATTGTCGCTTAGCGACGATGCTGCCTTGGCTCTGGTGAGAATATGTCTAACCCAAGAAGTAGAAGGAGAAACCTAGAGCAAGGGACAAAGACAATGTTGAAGCCGGAAGAGTCGCCACATTAGGCGAAGGAGCCAATTTTGGCGAGAAGGGCGGCGGCAACTTGGTTGGCAAAGAGGCCAGTGCGGCGCCCAGATTCGAAAGATAAATCTCTGCAGAAGGTCGATGGGCTTATCAAGATTCTGTATATTTCTGAAGAGAACGCTGATGAAGATCCTAAGATTAGGGTTCCGGTGAAGGATGAAGGATGAAGGGAAAATTGGAAAGAAAATGAAAGAGGCTATGTTTGAAAAAGGTGAGGTTGTATGTACAGAGTATGACAAAGGATGATTTAGAGGTCAAAAGGGTGGAGCCGAAGAGTAATCAATCGGCTCTGCATGTGGCAGCCATGACGACTGCCTCTGCGGCGTCAAAGCCAACAGTGGTGGTGGAGAAGAACAGTAGAAGATTTCAAAAACCATTGAAAAGAAAGGATCGTGGTTGTTAAACCGAAAGGGCTCTGATACCATGAGAGTGTTTGATTAATCCACCACACCTAAATGGTGTGAAAGTTATCATATTTATAATCAAATAAATTACAAAGATATGAAAATAATAATAAATGGAAATACAATAAAGGGAAAGATACCTGTGGTAATAAGGCAAATATATACTTCTCATAAAACATCAAATATAATATATATGTAAACTATAATTTATTACTAAATATCCTTAACAGAGATAATCCTTTAGATCCTTCATCTCCGTCTTCAAAATCTTGTAAAAGAGATTGAAACACAGTAGACAAAGATAAGTTGTTATCATTAAAGGTCAAACACCCTTCCTTGTACTTAAATACAAAGATATTTTTTTCCTTTTGTGAAAACATTCCACTTCTCACCTCTACCACTCACTTTTTTTTCTTTC
>NW_019647650.1:0-725 GCF_002806865.2 Cucurbita pepo subsp. pepo
AGAGAGAGAGAGGCAAAAAAAGAGAGGAGAGAGCTGGAGGTTTCAGAGGAGTGGGGTGGGGTTTTATAAAGGAGACGGTAGAGTGAAAAAGAATCCACACCTAAACTAAACATGTGTAATGAGATAGTGGCGTTTGTGTAATTTAGAGGAAAATGAAGGGTTAAACAGTAATGAAGCTATATTTTTGTAGCTACCATGTGTTTGATGGACGAGGATATTGTCCACTTTGAGTGAAAGCTCTCATGACTTTACTTTGAGCTTACCACACGAATATAGTTAGTATTTCTCACTTATAAATCCAATCATTCCCTAAATCAGTCAATGTTGGACTTCCATCATCCAACAAGGACCATGGCCCTATCCAATTCTACGAGCCTATCCGTCCTCCATCTCACTCACTTTTTATAAATAAATACAAATATATCAATATATTTATATATGAAAATAAGGCGGAAAAATATTTGAACCTAATTGACACGAAGAATTTCTATTCCAAACGTCACAAAAATAAATGAAATTTATTGATAACACGAACATTGAAATGGACATGCCCCATGAATATCTATAGTCGTGACCTAGTAGAACATTTATATTATATATATTTAAATTCTCAGATTCTTCCGGTCGTTTTCCTACCTACCTCACGGCCCGGCCCACTTAGCCAGTTGTGGAAGATGGGCCCACCAAAACGGCCCTTTTGGAGAGTATTATATATTAACATATTT
>NW_019647650.1:5944-7141 GCF_002806865.2 Cucurbita pepo subsp. pepo
TTTTTTTGCTTCCCTCTCCTTCTCTTCCTCTCTTCTCGTGGGGTTGGAATCGGTGCTGGCTTTTCTCCAGGATCACTCTCTTTCATCTTTGAAAAAATCCCTCCTTTTTTATTTTTATTTTTATTTTTATTTTCCTTTCTTAATTTCCCCAACTGATTTTCATCTTTATTTTTCTCCCTATTTTTCCTCCCTAAAATCCATGGATTATCAACAAGTAATTCCAAAAATAAAGTGGTTGATGGGCGTGCAGCTCTGCTTCTGTACCCATCTCCACGTCTTGTGTTGGAGTTGTTCGCAAATGGCCCATACCTTCTCTCTCTCTCCCCCCCTCTCCCTCTCGTGGGACAATGGCTTCGCTAACTGTGCCAACCATCAACTCTAATTTTTCCATTCTTTTTTTACTTCAGAAATTACCATTTATTCTTATTATATTATATGAATTAAATTAACATTTACTGTTATGAAATTAACGCACTATTTATGGGATTTTATAGTTAATTTATTTTCCTTTCCAAGCTATAATCTAAAAACAGATAGCTGTGTTCGATTAGGATTTCTTGTCTATGATTGTGACTGAAATAAAATAAATTTCAACAACCTACCTTCATCGTCATCCTCTAAAATAAGAAACAAAATGCAACAAAATTTGAATTTTTCTCACTTCACCTTCAATTTAGCATATACAATTTCTTCTCTTCTAAGCATTACCTAATTATATTATCAAATATTTATTGGGTATAGTTTTAAATACCTTTCTCTAAATAATTATCCATAATTTTAAGTTTAGAGTCTTTTTATCATAGCTGGTTAAAACATAGAAAAAATCCGGTTGGGAGTTTCAAACCTAACTTGAATCGACGAAAAAAGAGGGACTAAAAAATAAATAATAAGGAAAAGAAGGGCGAAAAAGAAAAGAAAGAGTAGTGAAAAAACAAGTGCTTAGAAATGGGCATCAAGCATTTTTGTCTTTGGTTAGACCCCACAAAAATGGCTGTTTCTTGGTCTCATTAAATTTGCTTTAAGACAGCCTTTCCTTTTCACTCTATTCTCTATGAGTTGTAATAATGCCTTTGCTTCATATTTTGTATTGTCTTTCTTAAATGGTTGAACATAGAATGAGAGAGCCTTCTTTGTTTGCTTCTCCCTTTACTTTCCCCCCCTTCCTTACCCATAAATTATAACACTTTCTCTCTCTAT
>NW_019647651.1:0-599 GCF_002806865.2 Cucurbita pepo subsp. pepo
GGTATATTTAAAAATACGTGCATCCCACCTAACTTGGTTTATTAAAATTCTTCCAAAAACTTAATACGCAACTTGAGGGAATTTTTAATAAATGTAGATTGGGATGGAGGGGTTTTGAAGGAATTGGAAGAGAGGGTCGAGGAGGTAGAAATGAGTCCGGCTGATATTAGTGAGATATTCACGTCGGGCGAGAAGAGAACGAAAAGATTATTTACAAATATGTGGAAACTTCTTTTTAAAATTGTGAGGCTGACAGTGATACCCAACAAGTGAAAGCAAACAATATCTTCTAGCAGTGTACAAATTGATATAGAAAAAGAGAAAGAGAAAACTTTATCATTCTTCTCTTTGCTTCTTTTTTCGATTTCTACAAAACTAATTTTAATATTTGTTTAGTTGGAAAGGAATTTTTCATGAATAATTTTCATTTTCTTACCTGAGGTCTGTTACAAACTTTAAAACAGCATAATAAATTTACTGACATTTGATAATAAAAAATATAATAGAATGTTTATATTAATAAACTTTAATTAATAATGTAATTTTTTACCATTATATATATATATATATATATATATATATATATATATATATATATA
>NW_019647651.1:5803-7141 GCF_002806865.2 Cucurbita pepo subsp. pepo
TGTCACAATTTAGTGCAACTTATTTTAGTTTGAATTAGTTATGGAATATATGATATTCATAATCTTCCAGAATATATTAGTTAGGAAATATATCTTAGATATCGTAATCAGTTGAATTTGAATAGTAGTATATTTTATTTTATTATCAGGATTTAGTCAGTTTATATTTTCTGTGTAGATATTATTTAGTATCTTGTATCCTATTTAAAGGTTGTGAAGATCAATGAAGATGGAACATTCGATCCCAATTCTTTTTCTTATTCTTAAATCGGTATTCTTTCGTTGAGTAATAATATTTTCATATCTATGCACACTTTTGAGTGGTAGATATTGCGTCAAGATTCACATCAGGATTTGAAATATGAATTCGGCACTCGATGACCCCAACATTTCTCTGCATTACTTGCAGCATGATCACATTATGTACTCCTCACTTCTAAGAGTGAAGACTATCCCCACATAGAAACACAAGTCATTCTAACATGTTTTGTCTTAACTCACATTCATCTTAGGAAAATTCACAAGAAGTCACTAACATGAAATTGCTCCAAGCAAAATACGTTTAACAATAGAGTTTTTATGATTAAGCCACCAAAAAAGGAAGGTGCACCTTGTTCGTATAGGTGGTAAGATCAATTCTTTTAAGCATTTTTTTAACCATCTTATCCTCATAATTGCTATTATTTAGACGTGGTCATTAGTTTATTCATGTACCCTTTACTCCCGTATCACATTGCTTAAGGATAGATATGAGTTAGGATTAAGAAATATTTAATTTTTTAACAAGGTCTTGATTACAAAACACACTTGATAAATCTTAAAGTAACAGTCTCTTAACTCAAATTTTGAAAGCTATGTTAAGTATATTTAATTCTGAATTATAGTTGACCATATATATAGGCACCCATGATAGATATCATATTTGTAAATATCGTGTATTCATTTATTATTCTTTCCATTTTCCTAGTAATTTATTTGATTCTCCAAGTGATTATAAATAGAGAATTTTCACACTTTTCTATTGTGTCGTCTCTACAGAATTATGAAGATGAACATGTTATATGTGGAAGAGATTTTGTGGGGTAGCGAATTGACCACTAAAGAAAGAAGTTGAAAAGAGGGCATGGAAGAAAATATCGATATATACAACGACCCTCGGTTGCATATAGATACCACTTTTTAAATTGATCACTATGCCTAGACCATTGTAAAACTACTTAGCTAGTAGTTTGATTAACCATCATTTCTTTTAGTACTATGGCCTTAAACAATTTTACGCAAGCCAAACAAACATGTATCAGATTGTTGATGAAATTCGAGCTCATCATAAACAACATG
>NW_019647652.1:0-1941 GCF_002806865.2 Cucurbita pepo subsp. pepo
TAGGAAATACGGTAAAATTTTACAACACCAATGTCAAAATTCCAAGTTATTTACAAATGGGGAAAATGACAGGGATACAAAAGAATACAAAATTAACCCTAAAAGAATACGACTAACTGACGCCTCGAGTCGACACCCTCTGTGATAGTGCATCTCGAAAGCACTTCCCCACCTTGATCGGTACGTGACAAAGAAAGAGAAAAAGGGGTGAGTATAAAAATATAGTCAGTAAGCAATATACTTGTAGACTCTCGTTACTTCTTTCTCCTAATAGGGTTTCACAACTTTCCTTTGATCTATACGAAGTTCTAATTGATTCCTCAATGATCACCTACCCGTGTAGTCTCTAGTCCCTTTTCGAGACTAGTTTACGGTGTCACAATGTCGACTGTGACCCGTTCCTACACTCAATAGAGATGTTCATACTAACCTACCTACCCGCGTAGTCCTTGATCTCTTCCAAGACCAGTTTATGAAGTCAGCAACATCAACCTTGACTTTTTCCTATACTCAATAGGGTCTCTAATCGTGACACCTACTCATTATTGTGAGCTTGAGTCATTATAGGTTGGTTCGAGTTGTTCGAGTCCTATATTCAATATTTTTGAACACTTGTAGATGAATGAATAGCGAGAAATGAAAAGAAACTCGAATTTGTATAATTTTGTGAGTATTAAAAGGGATGAAAAGAGTTTTCATGAGCTCACTCGAGAAGAGAGTTGAAAAGTGAGGGGTTGGCTAAAGAAACACTCAAAAAAAGGGAAGATGAAAAAGGCATATTCTAAGCTTCATGAATGTGCAAGGAAGGAGGGAATGGTATTGTTAATATAAATCATACAATTTGGGACTCACTTAAACTAATCAACTCTTCCCACCTTCCTCGTTCCGCCACAACACACCGAGTAAGTTATCTTTACAATCCCTTTTTCATTTCATGCCATAATATCTAATTCTATTTAGTTTTACTTCATAAAATATGATCGTATGTTGTTTTTTTTTTAAAGAGACGATATGTTTATAATTTGAATAAAGTGAGAAACGAATAGAGTAAAAAGAAACAAGTTAACAACTACGAGTTGGTAGAGTGGTAAAATGAACTCTCGTCATGAAAGAAAGACTATATTTAAAATTAAAAGGTGCATTGATTATTTTTTTTTTATAAAAAAAACAATTATAATTATTTTATTTTATAGGAGAAGATAAAAATGAGATATTATTGTTTTTTTTTTTGTGTTAAATTAATAAAAATACTCTTAAAATTCAGACTCTCTTAAAAATACTTCCAAACTTTAAAAAGAGTTTAAAAATATTTTTACATTAATATTTTATTTGAAAAATATCCTTAAACATTCGTAGGATTTCAAAAATATTTTTAACTTAATTTAAAAAATAGCTAAATTTTTAAAAGGTTCATTAATATTTTTAAATTTTTTAAAAAACTTTAAAAATAGTCTAATACTAATGCACTTTCAAACGTAATATTAAAAAGGGAGACAGTATGAATTATCTATAGATAATTTTCGTCTATATATTAATGATAAAAACTTTTTCAAACATTTTTTTAATAAAGGTTAAAAATATTAATACTAACTTTAAAATTTCATTTTTTAAACAGAGTTGTAATTATATTTAAAGATTTTTTTATTTAAAAAATTGGAGGTATTAATGAAACTTTTTAAAGTTTTAAGTATATTTTTGAAATATTTTTTAGACCCGATATCTTTCCATTCAAAACTATATTTTTTAGAATTCTTTTTAAAATTGAAGGATATTATTAAAACTTAAAAAGAAAAATCTAGAAATATTTTTGAGAAAAATAGAAAATGAAAAGGTATTTTTATTAATTTAGATTATTTGTTTTGGATAATATTTTTGTTTTATATGAAAAGAAATAAATATTTAATTTTTAAAGGAAAAAAAAAAAAAGAAAAAGAAAAACAA
>NW_019647652.1:4525-7141 GCF_002806865.2 Cucurbita pepo subsp. pepo
TGAAGCTTGAGTTTGATTGAATTTTTGTTATTCGAATGAGTCTGATAGCATTTTGGTTCTTGAAATTCGAGTTTAATAACGTTTTGATCATGAATTTTGAGTTTGATAGCATTTAGTCCATAAAATTTAAGATCGATAGCATTTAGGTCCATGAATTTTGAGTTAATAGTATTTTGGTCCTTCCAATAGGAGGGTAATAACATTTTGGTTGATGAAGTTTGAATTTAATAGGATTTTGATGATTGAAATGTGAATTGATTTTGGTCTTTCTGTTTTCAAACTCAACCTTTCATATAAAGTTTTTTTTTTGTCTTTTTCTTTTTTCTATCTCCTTTCATTCTATCTCCCCCCTTCATCTATAATCCTCACTTGCCTCTATTTATCATTATTGTTCGTTAGTCTGTTATCTATCACAGTTGGATTCTTGTAATGATTTGTTCGTGTATGAATGATTATGCTAGTGTATAGGATGATTAGGGATTTACCAACTAACTCCTAATCATGAACCCGATTAGATTGTCAGGGGTCTATACAGTACTTTATTACGTTTATGAGCGAGTAGAACTAGGGTGGAGCCTTGAAATGCATGAATCAAATGAGAAACTTAAGAAGCGCCTTATGGGTGCAATTACGGGGTTTTCAACCATCCCTGAGTCATGATCTTGTTCGATTGAGAGCGAGGGACTACATAGGTAGATGACTATTAGCAAGCTGGAGGACCACAACCTCTTTTATAATAATACTTATGGGGCCTACTAGGGAGATGCCAACTAAACCCTACTAGAGAATCTGAGAACGATGTCCATAATATGATGAGAATTATGAGTTAGAAACGATGTCGGGGTCACACCTCGAGGACCTACTAGGTATAGGTCCATGATGACGATTAAAGGGACTAGTAGAACATTTAAACAATATACCTATGAAACCTATGAACGAACTATGAGAACTAACGACCCAAGTAGGGCTACGAAAAGAGAAACATACAATTTTCTTACCATGAACCTAAGTTGAGCTTAGGTGAACCAATTTAACATAGGGTACAACCTAGAAAGAGCCGATACTTAGAAACAAACTCCCAAGCATGAATAAGACACCAGACAGACAAACGAATGAACCAATGTTGTAAGACTTAAGAACGAATTAAGAACTACAGACGACAAGTTAGTTATTAAGTATTTTTAAACTCACCCATGCTACTTTAATTCTTTTCAGATGAGGCCTAAATAGAGCGGTCGAGGCAAGGGCGTCCACGAGTTGAGGGGGCTATAGGGGTTGGACTAGATTGATGATGTATTTATGAACTCAAAGTTATTTTGTAAATTATCTGATTTCCCTTCAAATGCTTAAATGTATTTGTTTATTTTAAATTAGTTGTTCAATTGGATGGTTATTAAATGTGCACAAGTTTATTTATTTAAAAAAAATTGCGTCAATCGCCGGTGGACGTGAAAATTCCAGCGACTGTCGAAATTTTCGAATCTCACATGACTACGACCTCGTGGATCGTCTCCAGATGCGTCCCTCCCTCCTCTAGCCTCCAGCCAATGCCTCGAACACTTGCACAGAGGAAGAAAAGAGCAGAAAAACAGAGAGAGAGAGAGAGAGAGAGAGACTTCGTAGTTTTTCTGGCGAGAGAAGCCATACCACCTTCAGAGAAGGAACCCAGACATAGGATTTTTGGAGAACCCAGATCTACCTCCCTCGACGTTCAACAACCACGAAACTTCGTGAGAGAGAGGAGGATAAGCAAACAGAGAGGAAGAGGAAGAGGAAGAAAAAGAACGAAAAAACGACGTTAGGAACCATCGTGCAAAGGAGAGAGAAAACGGCGTCGGAGAATTGCAAAGAGTCGGGTAAGGAAGAAGGATTCGTTGGACTTGGGTCGGACCCGATCCATTCTCACGACCCAAGTCCAGCAGCCCAGCTCGCATGCAAGCCCGTGACTCATCGCCTGTCCAACCTGCAAAAAACCCAATGCCGAATACTATAGCGTCCCAATAGCCCCGTCTGCTTAATATGACACTCATCATCATACAACATGTTTAATATGGAAAATATCACTATATTAAGATAAATGTCATGCAATCATCATACTCATCATAACGCCACAAGTGCATCAAACATATCGTGTACGTCATACATCCAAATGTATAAATTACGTACATTATCATGCATCACAGCTCAAATATCATATTCATACATCATCATATACTAGTATATTACATCATACGATACAACTCATACATCATCATAGCTCATCCATCATAAATTATAACTTATTCAATTTCTACGCTATCTTTTAGCAAGACCACTCGCCTGATTAATTTAAGCGGTTGTCACTAATTTAAAGTTCGATTTTGTCATTTGAAATCCAAGTCTAGACTCTATGGTGTTATGGTGTACTTTGAAGATTCAGAGAAAGATTCGAGTCTCAATTAAGGGAGGTTGTTCGAGAGTACCAAAGAAGGAGGTCTCAGGAGCTATTATGTTGTTATAGTGTACTCTATTTCAGAGTATATAAGTGACAGACACTACCTCCATTGGTACGAGGCGTTTTCCTAACAAGCGACAGCAGACATTACCTCCATTGGTATGAGGCATTTTCCTAACAAC
>NW_019647653.1:0-450 GCF_002806865.2 Cucurbita pepo subsp. pepo
GCGATTTAAAGTAAACCATGTGCCACGTACAAAAGTTAATGGTCCCTACAAAAACCCTATTGACTTTTTCGTCCCCTTCCTCCCTCAACCCGACACCCGCCACTTAATAATGCTCTCTCTCTCTCTCCCTTCGTTTCTTTTGCCACCGTGTAGAACACGGTGCTTTTGTTGTTGTGCCACTGGAGAACACTACCCTCCTTTTACTATCAATTTCATCTCTCGTTTATGGTCAACAATGAAATTTACAGAATTACCTTGTCCCGTTGATGATATCACGGTCTATAAATATGCACAAACATATGTCATGTAACTTATTGGAGAGTTTCTTTTAGCTAACGGGTCAACACGCTAGACCACCTTATGTTCCTTCCTCTGTGCACAATCTAGTACTCCCCCAACTGAGTTGTATTAGGATTCAAGTTTGAATTCGACACCTGTGTGCCTGTATAT